>NC_053124.1:22704407-22904407 GCF_010015445.1 Perca fluviatilis
ATCTGTGCTCCACTGCACCCCGTGCAGGGCATCCAGATGGTGTGCGCCTCCATAGACGAGTGCTGGGACCATGACCCGGAGGCCCGTCTGACAGCCCAGTGTGTCGCCGAGCGCTTCGACGACATGGAGTACCTGAACAAGCTGTCTGATCGCTCTGACTCAGAGGAGAAGATCCCTGATGAAATCTTAATGGTGGATGAGAAGTAGAGCTCAACAGAAACAGTGCCCCCACCAGGGCAGCAGAGAAAGTACAACCAAGCAGCTGGGAGAGAAAGAAATTCCAGTGGATGCAGTGTTTGCTATGGGTTTGTCAGAAATGTGTGACAGAGTAGCAAACTGGAAAATCATGTAGATGAACTGATACCAGAGATGGACTTCCATGTACAGATCAGGACCAAGCATAAATTTCAACACCAGGGACCGACTTCTACATGCCTCAAAGACTGAATCAAGTCACATACAAACAGGGAAATTACATGATAAAGCTTTTTTAACCAAATACTATTTGCACTTTATCAATATCTATGCACACCAAATGTTATATATTCAGTCTGTCTTTTTTTGTTCTGGCAATACACGTCAGGTATAGGAAATAAAGGGACAGCATGTATGTAGAAAAGAGGGTAAAAGGGAGCAATGTAATATATTAAGACAGTTAATAACACTACTATCCCCCTTATAGTTGATTTGACTGCATACCTAAACTTTTTCCTATGTGGCATGGTGGCCTTGGATATAATTCTGCAGGACTGGATTCAGGGTGCAAGTATAATTTCTTGTGCAAGAAATGAAAAAAAAAAATAAAACACAACAAAGAAATAGAAAACCCATCCAATGCAATAATCCACAGGGAAAGTTGATAACCATATGTCAAGGACTATGAATCGTAAAATAAAGACAGCAAATTCAGCCTGAAAGGTAGATGTATATGCTATAACAGCTGAACTATACATGTTGTTACATAAAAGGGAATTCTGATCTAGCAGTCAGAAAAGATCTATATCAAAGTAATTTTTGTCTAAAAGCCATAATTAAAATTGTTACAGGTCTCAATGTGTCAATCTTTGTGTTTTTATAGCTATCATATTGCTTTATACTTAGAACTTTGGTGACAATTATGATTATTCCTCTAAGGATGTCATATGAGATGATTGGCACCATCAATTCTATACTTAACTGTCATGTAATATTTGATATCTCTAACATTGAATCAAATGACTCCCTGTTAATGTTGCTAATAGGGTAGTCATTGTGATACGTTACAAAAGTACACCTTATGCACTGAAAATATGCTTTTAGTATGGAGCGATATAAGCTAATTTATTACCGGAGACCTCGGCTTCTGCAGGAAGACAAGCTCACTAAAGTCATGGCCTTGATGATATCCCATCAGTTGCTCTCAGGCTTGGAACAAGAAGTTGATGTCCCAGTCCTGGCACACCGTGTGACACAACTTAAATCATATCGGTGCAAGCCATGCATGCATGCATGCCTCATTCTGGCATTTAAACCTGCATATTCCATCATGCACACTATATAAACAAGACATTTGCAAGCTCATGGTGGCAATTCTCTATTGATTGATAGACCGGGCCTAATGTTTTTACATTGTTTGCGCGTGTGTTTGTGCTAGATGGGGTTTAGCAGGTCCACACAGTGTTTGGCATTGAGTGTGTCTACAGTGTATTTTGCCGATAGACCTTTTATCCTGAGCCCACAGCTGACTCAGACTGGAATATGTGTCTGTCTGTCTGTCTGTGGCTCTCTGCCTACCTGTCTATGCCACTGTTTGCCTGTGTCTCTCAGCCTGTCTGTCTGAATCTTGCAGGCAGCTGCTTTTAATTCATCCACTGGCTCCCAGAATCTATCTTGCAATGCTGTTAAAAATGAAAAGCTCCTGTATGTAGTATATATGTGTATGTGGTCATGTCAGCGTGTCTGTGTTACATGTGATTTAACTCTCTTTTGTCAAGCCAGATGCTATGTGATCATGTATCCCTACATAACTCATTCTGTTATGTCAGAAACTGCCTTTCTTATATTTAAAACATATTAGCCTAGGCTGCAGTTGTGAAGCAGCACCACTGAAAATACATGAACTGCTGAACAAATGCACTTGGGAACAGTATGAAAAGTGATTTATCAGCTACAGTGGGCTGATTGTTGCCTCATAGGGTGGTTTCCATTGCCCTTCCTACAGTTTACATGCTCTATTTACATAAACTATGCTACAGGCACACTCGGTGTGGGCTGCACTACGGATAAATTGGACCGCTGCTGGATATACATACTGATGATGAATGATTTATTATTTCACAGTAACAAAAGTAACATTTCTCTTCATTTTTCACAATCAAATATGATGCCAGTTACCCTGCAGCAAAGGCATCAAGTTCTCAGAAGGGAGATACATATTGAAGAAAGTGAATGCCTCTAAATGCCTCCTGAACATATGTTAGTGTCAGTAAGAGAATAACGCCACAGTGTGGATCCTCTAGAAAAGGTCTCCACAGTCAGGACCAGTGTGGAACAATGAAGTCAACAATAATTATTTTATGTTTAATCCTGTTATGCCAGCTTGTATTGTCACACATTGCAAATTAATTCACTCAATTTTAGATTCAGCAATTGAGGTCATAATAAGGTGAACAAATAAATGACATGTTGTGTCTTTCAGTTTTTGGTTTGTTTTTTAAACTTTCTCAGTCAGTTGTTACAAATACTCCTGTCTGTGATACCATCCCAGTTTGTGTTTTGATTAAGGCAACATGGGAGCTTGTGCACACTTATTTACTTTATTGCCGGCAACATTACAGTACAGTTTAATATTGCCTTGAAAATGCCTAACACCTGCATTTTGTCTTTTGACCAGTAGAGGGCATAGTGGTTCTACTGGATACTGCATACAAAGACATCATTTGTGTCTTCTGGAGCCAACTGGGTGCAGGGATCCAATGAGCTAACGTTTGTGCTTTGAGGGTATAAAAAAATAAATAAATAAATAGAAGCACTGCACTGGAAAAATGAAGGGGCTGAGCTCAAGATGTGACAGGCCTTTCCATTACTTAGAGCCCTACTCAGTGGTGCTAACCAGTCACCAAACCCAAGTCAATTTGTATCCTGGTGGGACCTAATTGCATTTAAACCGCTGCTGTTGGTGAGCATAACTTCACAAATTTATCTCCATTTGATTCTCTCACTCTGTTGAGTCTCTCTCTTAATATCTCACAGCACTTTCCATCACTGGCCTGTCACATTGCATCACAGAGTATAAGCCCAAGACACCAGTGTGCAGCCCTCCATAAGTAGCTACTGGTTAAACTCCATGCATGCAGCATCACATGTACTCTTGCTCAATCATGATACTTCTTAATCAGATTAACCCTTCGAGTGGGAGGTGACAGCAGCCGGACGTGCTCAGCCAAGAACCGCTCGTCATTGCTTACATGTAGGTTATACAAAGAGGCAAACGCTTACTCAACCCTCAGGTGGTCTTAATAATCCAGAAGGAGATACTCTTCTGCCAAAGTCACTTATCATTCCCACATGCTGGTTGCCATGGAGACACCTCATACATCAATCAAAGTTGCTGAGGAGTGCGTTGGTTGGTGAGAGCTATAAACAATATTTTGAGCTCCAGTAAGGAGATGACAAGGAAGAAAAATTGCTCCGATATCACCTCCTCTCTCAGCTCTGCAGGTCCAGTTAACGTCAGAGGCCATTTCCCCTGCCATCCCAGTCGTTTACAGATCTTCTTCTTTTTTTTTATTCCAAATACTCATATGATTTAGATGTTCGCTTGACATATTTCAAAGCAGCACTTTGGGGTGTGCAGCTTTGCTATTGGCAGTGATAGTTGCAGCAGCAGGAGTCACAAACCTAAAGGCCCTGAGCCACAATTGCATGCAATTGTTCAGAGGATGATGCGCCTGTTAAGATAAGAGCAGCAGGCTACCCAGGCCCAGAGTAGGAGAGATGAGACTGGTGTATAAGGAGCCATTACCCCTGCTGTCCTCTCAGACATTTTTGTCTGATGGCAGTGGACTCAATGGTTCCACTATTTCTTTAATTTCCATTTGCTTGACTTGACTATTGTGTCTTCACTCTCAGCTAATGAGCCACTTAGAGTGCTTAATACCAAAAAACACTGCCTATCAAGGACAAACAGCTGTGTCACAAATGGCAGTATATTTGATCTGAAGATCTTTGTCTTGGGAGAATGCATTGCATGACCAGTGCTTGGCAGTTTAATTGTGATATCCCCCCTATGATTTGATCATTTTAGACGACAAGAGCGATGCCATTCCACTTAATTTCTTACATCAATCATGCCTAGTTGCATGCAGGGTGTGATGATGATTTGGGACCAATTTGGGGCAGTATAACCTTTAATCTGTGTTCCATATAAATGTATCTGTTTAGAAATAATTGACTGATTGCTGTCCAGTTAATGTTCATTAGAGACTGCGGCGAGGCTGATGTGATTAATTTCCAGCCATCTCTGCTGTAGCATTGTTGCAAAACCTCTTTGGACTTCATAGGGAGCTCAATATTAACTAATGTACAGACATGTTTTTCTCAAAGGTCAACCAAAGTCAATCTAAGACACATAAAAAGAATGCCTTTCCTTAACTTTCATCAATGTTCAGAGTCTATTCCCCTCTTGTTTTTTAAAGGAATACATTAACATTTTGGGAAATACCAGTAGGTTAATTTTCTTTCTTGCCGAGAGTTACATGAGAAGATTGACACCACTCTCATGTTTGTCCGTTAAATATAAAGCTAAAACCAGGAGGAAGTTATCTTAGCTTAGCATAAATGAGTGGAAACAGGGGGTAACAGCTAGCCTGACATCTCTACAGTACAATAAATATCAGTCGAACCTTTGCTTGATGTTGAAATGTGTGTACTGTGTCCTTCATAACAGTATCTATTATAACAGTATCTATTTTTCTTAAATGTGCAATAATTTTATATGCTGCCATTCAACATGTGCAACAATAAGATTAATGCTGTTTTTTAGTGTCATATTTAAATGTTAAAATGACACTCTGTAGCATTTTTATTTATTTATTTTATTTTTTAAACTTTTGTTTTAGTTAAAGCAGTAATTATGAGCCAGTGGAACGAAATTTCGTTCATATGTGCAATCTGTATGTACAGTTGAATGACAATAAAAAAAACTATCTATCTATCTATCTATCTATCTATCTATCTATCTATCTATCTATCTATCAGGCAGTCTGTGTCTCCCCCCGTCCCTTTGACCATCCTGCACCCTCCTCCCCCCTTCACCTCACGCCATCTCCCCCATATTCATTGGAGAGTTCTGCTAAGTTTAACTTTATTTTGGAGGCGTGAATTGTGTTCTGTTAGATGACCGATCGAGGGCAACCAGGAGGAGAATCGATTGGACACGGGGCTGAGCACAGAGATGCATAGTCCTGACCAAGGGGCCACTTGGTATTGAACCACCTTTACAGAGTGCTCCTTGGTTAGAAAATAGACTAGAGTTGGCCTTCAATTAAATGTTTTTGAACAGTATAAGTAAAAGGGCAATCAAACAAGAAACCGAACAAGCGTTAATATGGTCTTCATATATCACAAAAGCTTCACTAAAGTAACCTAAAGTAAAACATGTATTCAAGATGACAGTGAGGCAAATCAGTTAGAAGCTGCTTGGAATTCAGTCAAAATATCCATAGTTGTGAGAAACGCATGACAGGCATCTTTATACATGCATGATCTCTGTGTAAACTTTAAAAGAATAGGAGAGACAAACTTTGTGACCACAGCAGAATAATGTCAGCGAGGCGCCTCATGTCTGCTCCTCTTGTTTTGAATGCTGCTGCCCTAATTGTGCGTCAGAGGTTTCAGGGCTGTCATTGAAGCAGCAGCACATAAATTGGTTGTCTTCTGAATTGAGACAGCCCACGTAGGCTACTCAGGAAAAAGTGAAAGAAGGGTCATTCGTCAAGCTATGGCAGTTAGGAAATTGGGAAGCATGCTTCAATTTTCAACACGAGTCATATTTTTTCTCTCCCGCGGGGATAATGCCAGACCAAGTTCAACTGTTTTCTACGCACAACATTTCTCATATCTCAATGACAAGCCCACTCAAAAGACATCACGCAGAGGCTGTTCGAACCATACCAAAGCCAGGGAAATGTAGATAAGGCAGGTGTTATTCTGAAGAGGGAGAAATGCATGCCAACTTTTTCCGAATCTGACATTCTGCCTGCAGACTGTTGATATCTCTGTTGAGCTCAGGTTAGTACCACATTCCTCCATATTTCCCCCAATCTCTCTTGCTCTACCTCTATCAATTGAAACTGTCTTATAAACTTTTTATGCAGCATGCCAGTAGAATTTGAAGCATCACTGTGGGCACTTTCAGCTGTGTCGACAGGTCAGAATCAATCTTGATGAATGTTTTGAACTGTGAATGTTTACAGGCAATTTTCTGTGCTGATATGTTTTTGAAAGTTGTTCCCAGACAAAAGTTTTCTTAACTTATTTATATTATGGCCTGCTTTGTGCTCAGATGCAAGATGATTCTCTTTTCAGTTCCATAATTGCATAATTATTGTATAATTTCATTGCATAATGATTGTGATTAAAAGCCTGATTGAAAATCAGAACTTTAGATTCATTATGTTTTATGATTTTGGGTAAGATAAAGATGCAAAGATCAGACTTTTCTGAAAAGCAGTATTATTCAATTATTTCTTATTTATATTGTCAAAAAAAAGAAGCTTTCATTGACAAGATTGTTGCATTGATTGCTTTTTTCCCTTATTGGAGTTGTGGAAGATGAAAGTATTTTTGTATTTAAATGCAAAATGAAAAGACATTTTCAATCAAAACTGTCATTGCCTCTGCAGCTCACAGCATCTTAGGGAGAAATAGCTTTTCATATGCTTTGGGAAATGACAGATGACTGCAATAGCATCCTGAGGCAGATGCAGCCTTATAAATTGAGCAAAAGCTCTCTGATCTCCGGGATGATAGATCACGCCATATTCTGTTTCAAAATACAGGAACTTGTCATACTATTTCACATTATATTACAACAAGCAATTTTCTTTAAAGAAGGAGTCTGAGCCCGGCTGTGCATGGTGCATATGAACAGCTAAATAGTGCAGCGGAATAGATAATCAGGTGCTAACCCATGACATCATCAAGATTAACAGTCCTATCATACAAGGTGAAGACCATGGCCGATCCCATGCCAGCACATCTTCCATCAAAGTCAAGATTAAGATGTTGTGCAGTTGCAGCGTATCATCCACATGTGTTGCCTGGGTCTATGTGGGTCATGTTCACATTAACTGCCTCTGTGTGCCCCATTGACTGTTGGAGAAATGAGGCATGCTCAGTGTGAAATGGCGTGTCAGTGATGAGGCCACACAGGTAACCCTGTGCAAAGACCCGACATAATCAAGTAGAAGCTGACTCAGATCATCGTTTATGTGTTTGTGTTGTGTCTTTCATTCTCTGAATCATCGACAAGACTTGCACTCAAGACATCAGTAAACTCTGTTGTCATAGAAACCTTTTCAAACCTGAATACATCGTATACAAAACTTAAATAAGGAATTCTTTTAACGAGACATGAAACTTGACCTTGTTATTAGGATACTGTACAGCTTTTTAGAGACTTTTAAAACAGACCGACTAACTCTCTGTTGGCCACAGGTAAATAAATAGATCATAAAAGTTGGATGCCGCACCTCATTGGGGTTTTTAGTGCTTTTCTTTAAGTGCTCTCATTCTGGTAATGATTGCAGTGCAGATCGGTGTGCGCAGTGGCGATCCCCAGGCACGGGCTAATCATTCTGTTACAATGGATCCCACAGACAGACTCTAGGTAATTAGAGGGGAGCAATGCCAAGTAAAGTAAATGACAACTTAACAACATTGCACAAGAAAACAATAAAATCATGGTCTTAAATTTATTTTCTCTGTATAGTACAAGACAGGAAGCTGGTAAACACTCTATAGGTGTGTGAATGTGTTTGACTCTGCATGTTATCCCTGATGGATTGGCAATCAATGTGGTTTTTCTGCCTTCCACCCATTGCATGCTGGGAAAGACCACAGCCCCCACTAATGGCCCTCAATAGGAAAAAGTGGATAGATAAAACATGGAACTATAATTCTCATTTGTTTTTTTCAGCTTCTTTTGCACAGCTTCCACTGCTGTGCATTGCAAGGATGTCAGAAATCTGGGAACATGTGCCTGCTTCTCAGACATCCTTCACACTTAGCCATCTGCATTTTATGGGACTTCCTTTAAAAAATATACAGAAACTTAGCTTTCATCAGAGACAGCATATTCACAGAGAATTGTTTGCATTGTCCCACATGCTTACATAACACTGTGCACAATTAACTAATTGAGATTATTATGCATTTTGAGACAAATTACTAAAGCCAGTCAATACTGCACCTAGATGATACCGTAGCTGTTTGTAGCTTTCAAGTTGCATCATTTTCAATGACATCAGTTTAGGCAAAAAGGGTAAATAGATCTGCATAATAATTATAATATTATTGACCAGTTGTGACACATCTATCTCTCTCTCTCTTGCACTTTCTAACTATCTTACACATGCAGTCACAGCAGAGAGGGAGATGACAGAGGTGCAAAGAGTGTTTCATGCCAGGCATCTTAAGTTTTTTTGCACGATTGGCCTTTGGCAGAGTAAAGACGCGTAGACACCTAAGAATGTCAAGCATAAACTTGGCAAGTCTGTAATGTTCTAGAGAGGAAAAAACCGAGAAGAAAGACAAAGCAAACACAAACATTCAAGTCTGCCTCTAGAGACGGAAGAAAGCGAAGCTGCCCTGCCTGGCAACAACACTCATTTTGGCAGGCTTTCATCTGGGCGAAGCAATCTTCACAGCCTGCATATCTATTTGTCTTAAAGGTCATCCATTCAGAATGGTGGCAGAGGTAAAGGGGAAAGGGTGAAGGGGTGGAGTGCTCATCGTGGCATGAGCAGGCCTTGATGAATGATCGAAGAACTGTGCGTGCTACAAAAAGATGTATTCATCAGTATGCATGTGCTCATGTGTGAGTGGGATTGCATGTGTTTGTGTGCATTGTATCTGTTTTCTGTGTGCATGTTATGTGTGGTGGGTGTGCATGAATTCTTTTTGGCACTGCCTTTTAGCATGCAGCATATGCCTGTAATACTGTCTGTGATGGCTTTGGTCTGTGATCTCTTCATGAACTCAAAACTCGTATCCACTTCTGCCACTCCATCTACTCTCTATGATGACCCCCATCAATTTCCATAATCATCATTTTACTCTCCTTTATTATCGGCTTTACATCTTCCCCGTCTCTCCAACGCTGTATCTCATCTCCCTCTTATCTCCTTCTCGTCTCTTCAAAAGATAGCCTCAATGCACAGCTGTGCTAAGCCGGCTTAAACTTCAGTCCGATTCTTCTACATGAATATTTCATCTACATTTTTTAAATCATAATCTCATGGCTGACAGGGTAGCTGTAAACACTGTTGATGCAAAGTAAGGATGGGAATTTTGAGTGAATTAGTGAAGTTTTTAAACCAGAAAATGGGCTATTCTCAAATCAAAGGTACTAAAAGTGGACATAATTAACAACTAAAAACAAAAGTATGCATTCCCTTTAAAAAACAAGATACTCTAATAAGTAGTTATTGTTTGAGTATGCAGCATCTGTTTAAACATTCACATAAATTGCCCAAAGTGCAAAACAAATTCCCCTTGGGGCAATAAAGGTTTCATTCATTCATTCAATTGGGTATTGAAATCAGGTGCCATACACACAATAAATTCATAATTTCAATTTATGATTTTGGAGGTGAGTGATTAAATTACTTTGCTGCTTGTTTAGAAACAATGTACAATGCTCCCAAGGTAACCAAGACGAAGCTCTGTGCAGTATAGGATCACATAAAGCACTAGGACTAGGACGATATGCTTTTGTCCTGATTCAATTCTTTCACGATACATGGGGGCCGATTCAATTTGTATTGTGATTTTCTTCTCCTTCTTTAACAAAAACAAAAGTTGAATAATACACTTATAGAGACAATATATTGACAGATTTCTAAAAACTAATTGTTTTCTAAAAATAATGCACATCACATGTCAGTCTGTCTGATATTTATTTCGTTTGTAAAGAAGTACATAACATGTATTTTGTGCTTTCGGTCTGTTTTGCTGGAAACAGATATGATGTAGCGGTACCGTATAAACAGAAAATGAGGTGAATCAAAAATTGATTCTTGGGAAAAGAATCGGTTTTAAAAATCGCCACAAAAAAACCCACACGACATACGTGAATCCATTTTTCCCCCCACCCCTATAAAACAGCATTATATGTAACAAATGTTAGAGGAGATGAGAAAAAAAGATGATATGCCCACTCTGACCTCAGAACAAAGTTGTTGCTATCTATGATATTACACAGAAGAGGGCTGTTGGACTATTGTTTTTCTCCCTTTGGGACTAAATCACATCTCAGATAAATCAATAACTTTCCTGCCTCTGTCTCATTGTTATATGAAACAAAATGAATATATACTATCAGTCAAAAACTTGAGCATTTATTGGAAGTGTAAAAAAAGAAAAAGAGAAAAAGAGGGGAAGTTGTATGAGTACATCCTGAGTTTAAGAGTGATGAATGCTGTGTTCTTTGCTGGGGGGCATAATAATGATGAGACATATCAATCTTTATTACCACTCCACCACCCAGTCCAGAACATCCAAGGGCAACAGAAATATTGCACTCACAGAGAACATTTATCTTCACACACCTGCCTATAGCTTTAAGCTGCAGGAAAACTTAAACAAGATTTTGGATTATGTGCACATTATCTATCACATACTTTGTTATTCTCTACGAAAAGTGACTAATTCAACGTTATAAAGCCAACTTTAAGCCGAGTAATAAGGGTTGTATTTATAGCGGATACCAGAATGACTCAATATTCATACAACAGAGGATAATCCTTATTTCAATCAGTGACACCATGATTTATTGTGTTTCCATTGGTGGATTTATTTGTCTGTCTTGCCAATGTAGCTCTCTGATTGGTTTAATGATACAAAACCCCGCCCCCCTCGTACCTGTCAATCTGTGAGAGGCTGCGAGAGCTTTCTAACGCCCCGCCTATCACATCCCTCCCGCCTCTTTTCACCGGCGTTCAATCGGGAAGCGAATTGACTGTTGCAGGCTCGGTATGTGTCGCATGAGTATGCGTTTCGGGATGTAACGACTGTCTTTCCGAGTACCGATTCTGAATTAAAATATATACGTATACTCGGGGGACTCGGAAAATAGAAAACCTAAGGAGAGCAGGCACAAACGAAAGGAGTTTACGACAGCACGGAGTGGAGGGAGACACGGGAGCGTGGCAGGAGGGACGCTCTAGCAAATCTAACCGACACTGCACGCAGAAATGGCGGAGCACCACGCAGTCAGCGACGGCAAACACAAAGCGTCCACCAATGCCGGAGGCTCGGTGCACGGGAACAGCCGACCCGGCGCCGCGGGTGGAGGAGGGGGCAAAGGAGGCCTGTCGGGTGGACTGACACAGCCGGCAGGGTGGCAGTCTTTACTCTCGTTTAGCATTCTTTTCCTGGCCTGCCTGGCCGGATTCAGCTCCAGACTTTTCGCGGTGATCCGGTTCGAGAGCATCATCCACGAGTTTGATCCATGGTAAGCTAACGTTAGCTAACGTTAACGTTTGTCAGGTCTGGTTCATTTCCTGGTAACAGTTGCTTGCATCGACAATGAAGCAATGAAAGACAGAGCTTGATGTCGAAATCGCTCCAGGGGGTCATTTTTAAATATTAAAGATGACGTATGTTAATTTCACTGTATTATTTTTACTCTTTAAAAGTCAGCACAATGACAGCGACCGTTTTTTTTTTTATTTATTTATTTAAACACAGCTTTAACTACTTAACATAGTCCTGTTAACGTTAGCTTTCTTCAAGATTGTTTTCCTATAATGACGAAAGAGGATTTTTTGGGTTGGGACAAACACTTTATTGTTAGTGTATTTTACATATGCTCTTATTGCAATATTCCTGTTCTATATTTATGTTCTTGACTGTTGCAGCACTTTGCTCTATTGTTTATGGTTTATTCCCTTTTCATGTGTTTATTGTATGCACCAAACACGCCAAGGCAAATTGCACGCAAGTTACTTTGGCATTAAATCTCATGCTGATTCTTGAATATGAGGTCAGTGGCCTGATGTGTAGTCTGTTTGAAGGACCTTGACATTTAAATGTGACACGCAGCTAGCTGGTCTGCTTTGACCACTCATGTTGTTTAGCATTCATTAACGCTGAATACCAGCTGCAGTGGGCTGTGTGAGGAGGCTTAATCTGCGTATATGTACAACGTAGTTGAGATTGTAGGGAAACGTCTGAAAGAGATGCATGATTTCTCTGTGCTTAGCGCGTGTTTTTATTCATTAAACTCAATTCAGTGTGATCGTGTGAAGTTTTTATTTTTTATTTTGTTTGCTTATATGGGGATTATCTCTTCAGCGGTAGTCGATATGATTGATTGAAGCTGTTTTACGGCTGGAATAGACTTTTGTTAGTTTAACACAACTTGCTGAGTGAGTTGAAAATATCTGCATAATGGACTATTAGGTTTTAGCGCAAATTGCAGCCGGTACTCGTCATAGCAGACCGCTTTTAACCCGGAAACAAACTGATCCGGTGTGGTGTGTCTGCCATCACAATGCAGGATTATTCCGCTTTGTAACAGTGTCACATGGGCATTCCCTCACTGCCGTCGTATACTCTGTGGCATTCAACCAGGCTGCACGACTGATGCATTCATTTATTAATTTCAAGGACAGGTGCTCAATCTTGTTCAGGGTGACACCTGCCTCTTCAATTATGTTGATAACTTGATTGCATTCTATAGCCAAGGGCCAAGGCGTAGGTCTACGAGAGGGTCCAAATGGTTCAGAGGAGCTTGATCCTGCTTTGAGACTGTAATGTGCACCAAGGACTGCCCATAGAACTGTTTATACACTAATTTGATGCTGATTTGTTTCTTTACAGCCTTCTTATATCCAATTAACACCCTGGGTGGTCACACAGTTGGTATATTACCTATGGTATTTTTGCTGCACTTCACAGTGACATTGGGAGCCGTTTAACCATCAGTTTCTACAGTCAAAATGGCACTGTTCTTCGGCAACATGTCACAGAAAAGACAGCAAGAGTTTAAATGCCCTTGCAGCTATGAGTAGTCTGTTCTCAAATTTCTCAGGGACCCCGAAAATAAAGCAATGCTTGGATTGAACCTTCTGTTGCAGGCCTACATGTGCAAAATGGTGATTTCAGCTACAAAGTAATGTTTTAAACAAATATATTTTTTCGGATGGTTGACTTAATTATTAGAAGCAGTGTTAGAGACTGCAAATAATCATTTTTATATGGAAAATACTAAGGGTGCACGATTCAGAAAATGTCACGATTCAATATCAATTTTAGGCTGAAGATTCGATTCAAAATCGATTTTTGATTCAAAAACGATTCTCGATTTATAAAAAAAAAAAAAAAAAAAAAGATGCATAGTATGTAAATGTAGTTACTTTTCCCATGTGATTGCAGTAGACTTACAATTTAAAAGAAAAGAAATGCAACAAATTTAATGTAGTTTGATATTACTTTATATATCTCCATACAAAATAAAAACTTTTGCAACTAAAAAGTGCCAAGCTTTGGCCAGCTTTCAAATGCATTTAATTAAAGTATAAAATAAAACCTTAAGGTCGGTGGGAGTTTAGAGCATTGAAAAAGTGCGTTGGTTGACTGGCATGTTAGGTACTTTAGGTTGTTGTTCGTCCATGTCTTCAATATTAAACTCTGGGTGATGCCATCTGAGTTCTCAAGTTTGTGGTGTTTCCAAAATACTTAACTTTAGCTTTGCAAAGCCTGCATATAGCATGATTCCTATTAAGTTCTGTCTTCCCCTCGAGGTTATAAAAGCCAAAATGTGTCCAAACTCTCGCCTTCAATGAGGATGGAGCAGGTTGAATAATTCTTTCTGTGAAGTTTGCCATTGTTTGCGCCGACACTCCTCCTTCTTTTGATTATGACAAGATTGCCCAGGTGTCTGTGTGAATTTGACACAGTGCCATCTATGGGAATGGCGAGCTAAACTCATTTCAGGACAATAGTATACATGCCATTACAAAACGATTTGAATTGGTAGAGCTTGAAACACGATACGAATGGGAATTCATTTTTTTGCACACCCCTAGAAAATACAGTACAAAAAAATAAATATCTGTAGTCAACTATTCATAAATCTTGCAACATTCATTCCCCCCTCTAGTCATCTTTTGACCCCACAAGTAATCCTGATCAGCTTGCTGAGAACCATTGCCCTACATTTTTACAATCGCTCTCTGGAGTTCCTCAGTGTGTATGGCAGCCGTAACACTGGAGTTTTAATATAGCTAACGCCTAAACCTGACCCCCGTGAGTAGTACTGTTTTTAGCAAGAATACTAAATGGTACGTTATTCAAAGATTTATTCTCCTATATTCTGTTGTCTGGTATTGTCTGTATCTCCAAAAAGCAGATTTCTACGGTTATGCTGCATTACCTATTAACTTCTCACTTTTTTGACAGTGGGAAAAGAAAATGTGCATTTCACAACTACAGGAATATGATGCTGACTGGAATTTGCCATCACTCAGACACACATGATTAGTGCTATTGTTGTCTGGATGCTGTTATTGATTTTCTCTGCGCAGAGCTTGAAATTATCTGCAGCTAACTATCATGTTATATAAGCTGGCAATTTGAGGAATGAAGATTGGATTTCCAAGCACCAAAATGTCAAGCTTGTTCTGCAGTATGTAAACAGAATTGTGTAGGGGAGTCCCTGATATGATTTGCCCATTATCTGGCTGTGCTCATTTTGATTTCCTAATATTTGTTGATTATTGTAAGACCAGACGGGCTTTATGCCTAGTTGGCATTCAAATGAGATTTTGTTTGTCTTCTCCATCAATGAAAAGTAATTACTTTTTAAAGTTGTGTTCTGACTTAAAAATGCATTTCACTTCTTTAACCAACATCATATGAATGCTTAATCTTCTTAAGGCAATGAGTCAGGGGATGGTTTCTGCTCAGTGCTCAGTATATTGTTAGGACTGCCTACTAGACTTAACCTTGCTGATGTTACATTACATCTCAACCCTGCTGGTACAAATATATCCCCTTTTCTAAATGCCAGTAATTCCCAAACTGCTGTTGGTGCTCCTCCAGAAGATTAAGATGTGTTCCTGCCCCCTGAGTTGACTTTTTTTTTTTACAAATTCTCTGTCCAGTTTGAGTTTGTGGAAGGAAAATGTAACTAGTTTGAAAGCTGAATCGTGAGGCAAATAAGTGTGTGTACCGGAGGGAAGCGTTCCTTGGAAGCAGTCAATTTTGTACCACCTTGGTAATGTCCAGGAATATAGTCCGTTCTGACAGTAGAGTGAGGGGCAAAAGAAGCGTCTCTGTCAAGCAAATATTGAGCTGGATACTTGCGTACAGACATACACTTTCACACTTACATCCTTACTTTCTCTTCGACCGGTCACGTGACTGAAGGTTTGTTCAAGGTCTTGATGGATGCTCAGTGTCATGCAGGATGTGAGTTTTAGTAGCGAAGTCCATTAAAGCAGTGAGTGTTTGGAGATGTGAAATGATCAATGAAATAGTCTAGTAATGACAAACTACAACCAAAAATTTGCAGGTCAGTTGGTAGGAAGATTTGCTTAGTTTTTGCTACTTCACCGCATGATTGTGAATTTGTTACTTTGGGTGGAGGTGTGTAACTTCAACTCACAGAGCACAGGAGTTGCTGATCTAACGTCACCATTGCCTAAAGTGGCACCCGCCGTAGTAATGTTGCATTGCTTAGCTTCTGTGCCGTTATTTCCAAACTTAGCACCGCTAACGTTGACTCGACTAGTGCTGGCATTTACATTATTCCTAACCTTATTGATTAGCTTGCTGTTGTAACCCACGTCACTGCTTCTTGCTAAGGCTGAGTGGGTGTTTCCATTTGAAAAAGGGGAAAAGAATGCTGGATGGACTCGCCGTTTAACTAAAGATACGCTGATGCAACTGTTTTCTCTCAATATTCAAACTCAGGATATCAGCCGATACCAAGCATTGATCAGTTCCAGTGCTGATTTTCCCCAAATTGAAAAACTGTATATCTCACTGCATGAAACGCATTTAAAAAAATTTTTTTTATCTAAAGTAACATGATGCCGGGGATTGTCTGTGACTGCTGAGTTGGTGACCTGTCGTGACAAGGTAAATGTAACTTATAGTGGAAAGTAGGGCTGGGCGATATGGAGAAAATCAGATATCACAATGTTCTTGACAATTATTCATAAAAAATTATATTGACAATATTGAAGGGTTGACAATTGTTGCTTTAACAAAATATTTTCACTATTAGATTTTAGATAAATCGTCATAATGTGGATATAATGACTAAGTGGTTAAAGGCAAATAATAGAACAGCTAGAGCACAGCTAAATTCAGAAAATGTCATCACTTTACTATAATACCGCCTGTCTGTCCAGGGCTCCAGACTAACTTTTTTTTCACTAGGAGCACAGTGGCCCCCAACTGAAAATTTTAGGGGCGCAACCAGAAAATTTAAGGGCACACACCGTAAATCAACATGCTAACCAAATATTCACATTTCTACTAATTTCCACTGTATTACTAATAAATACTTTGATAATAGATGCAGAAATTACAATGTGCTGTTTCAAATTCGGTGTCACTTTTGAAAATTCAACATAGAAGGCACCATTGCTGTCATGACAGTACACAAAATATTAAAAAAATATTATAATAATATTACAATTAATTCAACTTAAAATTAAACATGCATTGTTTAGGCTATTACCCTTAGGATTGGGTACCTTTTGCATCTGAACCAATATCGGTACCGATACCTGAATTTCTGTTTTCGGGTACTTTCCCTCTGTAACTACAAAACAATTATTTCAGTTGTAAAAATAATTCCAAACCTATTTATCCTATCTACTTAGAACATTATGTTATTAGAATATCTTACACTCTAACGAAATTAAACAAAAATAAAAGTCCTACAACCTATTACATTGAATAATTATTAATTTCTTACTCACTGTAACTTGTATTTTTATATTCTTTCTTCTAGTTTTATTTTCATCATGACGGTTTGTTTCTAACTGCTCTTTAATGTTTCATGTAAAGCACTTTGAATTGCCTTGTTGCTGAAAGGTGCTGTAGAAATAAAGTTGCCTTGCCTTCAAACCTCAGCCTGTCAGTCAGTCACCAGGGCATAGAAACCACTGTGCCTGCTCATGGTGCCTGCTGCTTGTCTCACAGGAAGTGTAACGTCAACAGCACCGCGACCGCTTTCGGCTCGCCATTAATATCATATCGCAGCAAACGCTGTCTGCATGAAGTTTTTAAAAACTGTAACCACACTTGCAACCACTATCGGCATTGCCGTGACTTCAACAAAACTGCAGGGCCGACGTAGTCTGCACCTCTGCGTGTGTGCGAGTGTGTGTCAGAGCTCTGCTCTCTGTCAACTTTCAGAGAGGAGAGATAAGCTTGCGCTTATGCGCTCAGGTACCGACATTTAACATGTAAAAAAAAAAAGGGGGCAAATTTACCGGTTGCACATGTGCGACTGGATGTAAAATTCGGTCGCGCACACTCAAATTTTGGTCGCAAAATGCGACCATTTGGTCGCAGTCTGGAGCCCTGCTGTCTGTAACTTATGTAATGTGGATTGGTCAAGTCACGGCTAATACCCAATCATCTCTAATTTTAATGTAATAATAATGTAGGGGTTTGGTAACTTGCATTTCGCATAATGTTTTTACGTTTATATAAAGTACAAAAAAATAAATCAATTACAAAAGTTATGAAAATAATTATTAGTTCCAGTCATTGTCATTGGCATTGGTGCTCAGCTGGTTATGATGGCGATTGTGCTAAAATTGTTACAATGCAACATTGCTTATTCATAAGCATGGCAAATAAGGAATCCAGGTTTTGTAGCAAGATTAGAAATGGATATGTCTAGAAGTTGTTTAATTAAATTGAAAAGGTTATGTTCAGTTTAAGGTAAGGGACAGTTGGGATTATAGTATTTGTACTGTGTATAGCATTTTTGTGCCATCTGCATACACCCTCACTACAGCAGCTTTACCAGGTTCATAAAAGATTCAGCACAAGAGCCATTGGTAAACTGCCTGATGTGCTCTAAAACTATCTTGCCTTGCCTTACTTCTGGTCTTTCTTTCAGCTGATTCTGCTGCTTGCCTGCATGCTCTGTTTCACCTGCCTCTCCTCTTGTACTCGTACTACAACATTTGGGTGCAGCACATTTGAATTTTTCTTAGGAAACGCATTGTCATGACCACTTTCTTTGGCACTGGTAATGTGCTGATCATCTGGGTGGAAACCTGCAAAACTGGCAGCTCTAACACCACCACAGATGGAATGTGAAACAGAATCTCAGACTTTTTGGAGGCCGTAACATTACTTCATGTAGGCCACGAAGAAAACATCCAGTGATATTCACCAGCTTTTGATTGTTAATCCCAAAACAAGAGAAGTGTGATTTAACACCTGAAATGGCAGTTTCACAGATGTCTTGTTCAATCCTCCACTATCTCAAACAACACTTTGATATCAGTTTACACCTCAAAAATGATTTTTTAATGTTTCTGACCCCTTTTTATAAGTCTTTGCTGCTGAAAGTTAAGTGCTGCGAAAATGAAATATCCTCACAAGGGATGTTATCACCTCAGCTCTTTTTGAAAAGCCAACACAATTATGGGGAGTAGCAGCTATTTTGTGTGTCGTCCCCCCCCCCTCTTATTCTTTTTCACACACAAAAAAACATGACGTCTACCTCAAAGTAGATAAGGCCATTATACCAGAAGCCACAGCTGGCAAAGCAACACTTTAGCTAGTGCAGTAGTGTGGGAAAATGGAGAATAAGTCATGATTGATCTTCTTACCAGACATTTGGCTGGAGCTGTGATCTCTGCCTAAACCCCTGACTGACTGTCCAACAGCTTATGAAATATTCAGTGTTCAGATGGTGTCCTGTTACCTGCAGTAGAAACAGTTCTAGTGCTCATCCTCTGTTGCTATTATAGGCTGATTTCCTAGACCTACATTATTCTTTGTTTTATAGATTGGAGTTACTACGGCAACTTATTAGCCATTTTACAGCTGTGCCAGAGGTAATGACTATTTTGTCTGGCTCTTTTGTCTCTAATCCAGCCTTACAGGCCAGACCTCCTTGCCTGCAAGTCATATCAGTTTTTTTTGTTTTGTTATTATTCTCCCTTGCAGAACTTTATTTGTTGCTGAACTCAATTAAGTGATCTAATTGCCAGGCTTTTTTTTTGTTTTCTCCCCCCTCTCTTGTCAAAAAAAAAAATTTTTAACCGGGGCCCCTCCCCACACTCTCTCAGGCATTGCACGGGAGTCTGTGAATTCAAGGTGTGCTGCATGGTGTGTGAGAGACAGAGCGACCGATCTTTTCCAGGGCACCTGGGGCATGTGTAGATGAGCCAAGATGGGAAGGAGAATCAGGCAAAGGGACACCACTGGCTAGCGCAATGGAAGGCATACAAACTGCCCAATTTCATATCCGATTTAGTAGTTTGTTTTTATTTGTTCTACAAAGGACTAGGTTAACATCTAATGTGAATATTAGCCAATTTCTAACGGTGCTGATTCACCTGACTGCTTAGTTGAACCTCTTCCTGTCTTCCTACCCTCTATTCTGAGGTTGTTGTTGAATACTGTAAAACTTCAAATAATAGCCAAGTCCCAAATAGACGCCTGTCTCTTTTAAACGCCTGGTGTGACAACAGATTTGGGTAAATAAAGGCCGGTCTCAAATAGAGGCCTGGTCTTTTTTTTTTCTTTCGTGTCGGGTTGTATTTGATACCGTCAGATCGTTTGTTCTATGTTTTGATTTGATTTCACGTGACAGACGCAACTGTTTCTTAAACGACTCATCACTATGGCAACATAACAAATAGGTTAACAAACTTTCTTTTAGTCTTCAGTTTTTCTTAATTCTCTCAATACCACCATGGAGACAAAAAGAAAAATATTGATTTGACATTTAAGCTGACAGTTGTCAAATTTGCCGAACAAAATTCGGGGAGAGAGCGCAGGCGCAGACACGGCTTTTGATTGATCCTAAGAGAGTGCGAGAATGGCGTAAACATAAAGCAGAACTGCAACGTCTGTCCGAGGAAGACGCACAAAAGGGCCAGACTGGCGGTGGAGGGAGGAAGAAGGTCAGTGAAGAGCTGGAGGTGACGTGTGGAGTGGATCCACAGCATGCGGCGGGCAAAGCATGTCAATTAATGGCCTGTCTCTTATAGACGCCTGTCTCAAATACAAGCCGGTGCATTTCGGCGATTTGGGTAAATAGAAGCCCGGGCTATTATTTGAAGTTTTACGGTAATGTGCAAACATTTGTGCAATCAGCTTTTTGCCAGCTATTCCAGGATGCTGTTTGAGACAATAACTTAGGGCAATATACAATATATAAAGGTGAAAAGCACTGGTTTATTCATTCACACTGAATTTAAAGAAGCTAATGACCTAGTTTTTATCCCCCCAATCTGGTGGGGCCATTTTGAAAGTGTTAGCAAGATTGGCACCTAACAAGAGGTGCTTGTCAGCAGTCCGGAGGCCACACGTGTCACAGATGCCTTGATGAAGGATAATGACACTGAGAGGTAACCCCATTTGCCAGCGTGAAGAATTGCCTCTGCTGTGCATTCAGAACAATATTTGTTTGTGTGCTCACCCTCCACATTATAAGCTTCATGGGGTGTTTGACAAAAGTACAGTAAAATGTAGCCATGCTATTATTTATTTAAAATTACCTTGAGCTGGTCCTTTGCCCCACCTTTTCTCAACTCCATGGTTTTCGCTAGTTTTGGCAGCCGTTCGCTAATGATATTTTAAGAGCATTGTCCTCTGACAGTCGAGCATTGTGATCCAACTCTTTTATTGAAGGCTAAAGAGTGCTATCTTGGTCAATTTACACCCCACCCCTCCAAATATCGTATACGTCTCCTCTACAACACCACGGCCGACAAGAGATTCATCTTGGAGCTGGATAAACATAAGACATCACAGATGAGATAAGGCATGGAGTTTAATTGCAGGAGTGCTTGGAGTGGAAGGTAGATACTATCTTAATAAACACGTGATTGTTCTGAAGTACTTCTGAAAAAGCTGCGAGTCAGGCAGCAAGACGCTCCTCTTCTGAGACGCTCCCGGTGTGGCATGGCGGAGGATGGAACACGCGCCCAGTGGAAAGTTGGAGTAAGTGTTCAGCTTTGAAAATGTTACCACCAAGGTTGCAGAGATGCTGATGACGGGTGTTATTTGGGAGGAAAAATAAGACTTGCTCAAATAATGGGATTATGTATGTAAATTGAATTTCAAAATGTGTGCTTTAGAATGTACATGGATATTGTCACGTCACAGGCTGCACGGCTATTGGAGTGGGCCCAGAAACAAACTAAATTTATTCCCTGTCTTCTCATGTACAGAAAATGCTAATGGAAACTCAGGACAAAACTCAATGCACACACTCGCACATCAGTGTGTGTCACGCAGAGTGGAGATGCGTGGTTGATGCAGCTTTTGTCAAGCTGTTTGTTCTGGGTTGTCATGGGCGCTTTGATATGATTGTTATTCCAATGACCACCCAGCCTGCAGAACCCATCAGACTGGGGAAAGGCAGAAGGAGCGACGTGTCCGCTTAACAAATGCAACACTGTAAACTCCTGTTTGAATGCCCGTGCGAGTTGGTTCTCTTGTGTGTTCTCCTATAGCGATTGTTCTGTGCATCGGAAGTAGAAGCGTGTGACTGGTCAGCAGTTTGAGTTTCCCCAGCCCTACCACCAGGGTGTAGTCTTGGTCTTTAGACTTTAGGAAAAGGGTTGCAAAGTTAGTCTTTGCATGTGTTCTTTAAAGGAAACGGTTTATAAAGACAGTCGCGTTCTCGTATACAGGCGGCCGCCGTCTTGGGCGCTACGGTCTTCCTAAACTATATATTTTTAATAAACTGTACACTTACAAAGTTCTCAATGCTTCAGTTAACATGTAGGGGCCCTCATTATGCTACCGTTGAAGTGTGGTGCTATTTCTTTAGTGGTATAAATAGCGATTTTGTTTTTACTTTCCCTGTGCCCCGAATACTAGCGTTGTAAGCTAATCAGCGGTCCGCGCTAGCTTGTTTCAAGCTACAAACGCATTCAATTAGCATGAAAACATGTCACAGAGAACGACAGAGTGGGTAGACATTGGTTATTAACCCCTATGTTCGTTTTGTGCTGGAATTGTCCTTTAAGGATGACAACCTGTTTAAAAGACTAAACAATGAAAGACCAACAGGTGTAGATGATTGATGTGCAGAATCAACACCGAGTAGGGCTGACCGAAAAAAGAAGTTCTACTTGCATAAGGAAACACAGTATCTGTCGTGTGACTTTGTCTGCGGTTACTGAAGATCATTGTTGGTCAGACAACTCTTGGAATATTTGCTCAGCTTTGCCGTTTTCCTTTTCTCCTTCACGTTGGCTTTGAAGTAGTCCTTGATGTCCTTTTGGATGGTGTTGGGTGGATGTGGGGCAGAGGGAACAGAAAGGATCTGTGCTTATCATACACCCATGTCCTCTTACTGACAGGAGTCAGCATGCAGCTCTGTGGGCGAGTGCACCTGCATACAGAGAGGAGAAGAAAGGAGGAGTGAGGGAAACAGTGGTAGGATGGTAGGAGGCGTAGAGGGAGAGAAGAAATTAATGCCTGCCAGGCATCCAATCCGAGGGAAGTTTTGGTGGTGAAGCCAAAGAGATTTCATTGTTCCAAAAATGGCATGTGTGCATGTTCATGTGTAGTGTTTCATGTGTTTATGCAGGGAGGATGGGGTTGATTTAGCTATTTAATCTGCCTCAGCCTCAGGTTAAATTAAATGTATTCTGTACCTGATAGACTACTTACAGAAGAGCCCATTAATAAGATCAGCTGCTCAATACATCTCTAAAGCATTACTGGACAGTTAAAATGGCTCAACTCAGCTTATTCTTGAGTAATTTTTCTCTTTTCAATTTAATCCCTTTAACACATTGCAGAAAGTCCCTAGGAATCCACTGTTTAGCATCAGCAGCAAACCTAGATAGATAGCTTAGAGCTGGCTTAATCAAATAAATCCCAAAGCAGAAGTTTTTATGAAAGTCAGGTATTTGTAGCCACACTGTGGTGCTCTGTGTAACAATTTAGTTATTGGGTTTGTTTGGGTTCTCTACTCAGTGAGCTGGTTATCGGTTATATGAAGTTACCACTTTATGGTTCGCATTGAGATTTGCCTGCTTGATTCTGTGTGTGTCGATACGCCAATTGGCCGGTTCAATGGTTACATGATTGGCTAGCAATCAGTTTGGCACCTCTTAAATGCCTTGTGTTCTGTTATCATTTAGAGTCTGTTATGTCTTTATTGGTAGTCCTTTATTCATTTTCCCCATCTCAAGGTAAGATGTCTGTAAGCCCCTTGCATATTTTCATATTTTTAGGCTTATTAATCAGTTATTTAGGTTTTTAAATTTTTGTACTCTGATATATTATACATTTGCAAAAAGCATTGGCACATGCTTCTTCTCCCGCCACTCTGTTGTGTGGATGCCGCAGTAAATCCTCCACAATACTGTATCTTCTCTTTTTAGAATATTTATATACTATGTTGAAACTGCTGTCCCTTCAGTTTAATGTGTTCATGTTTTCCCCTGGGATTACATGTTTGTTCAGGGTGCTTTGCTTTCCCCCTACACCAATAGAGAAGTGTTATGAATTAAAGATACTCCTGCTATTGCCTTTGACCAATGCACTGACCTGGTCCCTGAGGGCCCATGCAATATCTTCCCAATGTCTTTTAAAAATAAATGGCATGTATCAATGCAGAGGATGATTCTCTCATGGAAATCATGTTAAATGTAGTTAGGAATCAGTCTTTTTAAAGAGGAGTAGATGTGTTTGGGGCTGCTACTAATGCACATTATCTGCCGTTTATTTGATTTATCGTTAGGTCTATAAAATGGTCCATCACAATTTCCCAGAACCTAGGTGACCTATTCAGATGTCTTATTTTGTCTGACCAATAGCCTCAAAGCCAAACCTATTCAGTTCACTTAAAGACTAAGACATCCAGCAAAGACTTCATATTTTAAGTGTTCAATACAGTTTACAGTAAACTCAGTCCTCTTTTGAAAGAGACACATGTCTACTGTGAAGAGAAAAATTGAATGAAAACTTGAAAGAGCTAACAATTATGGTTCTGTTCATATGGTAATATTTTTTTTGTAGTATTGGGTTTTTTTTGTTTTTTTGCGATTGTCAAAACAAATCCTGATTATTTCCTTGATCTGCTAAGTGTTTTTTGGCTTTGTTTTGAAATGTTTTATACCTAAGTATAAGCTTACTCTGGCCATTGTATATCTGCCAAAGGGCATCACCTGGTCTCTTGTTTTTCTGGTGCAGATGTGTCCATTGTTCAGCTGTTGCGTTTGTGTTCATTCTCATTGGTCCATTGAGAGGGGATGACTTTGTCACAGCCTAGCCACTGGCAAGCCCACCTGGTGTGACATTACAGAGCATTATGGTCCGAGGCCACGGCTTTGTTTCAGTTTGCTAGAATAGCTGACTTCCAGCCAAGGACACAACTGCCCAGGGTTGTTGCAGGGCACAGACTAATTGAGGAGTAGCTGAAGGGACGAGTGGGTGGAGAAGACCTCAGGGCAGAGGAAGTGAAATGATAGATGGACAAATTGAGTGGTGTCAAGCAGGACAGTGACAGCTGGAATAGGTTGTCAATCTGTGACTGGCCGAGAAAGACTGTCGGGCGGCTATCATATCATCGTGGTTATCAAGTCGAGCAGCTGGCAGGTAGTCTGGGCGAGCAGCTATCAGAACGAGGTGGAGCAAAGAGTCTAGGGTGGACCCAATGAGAGGATGAATTGGCTGCTACTAAGACCACAGTGGACAGTCCCTTTTTAAAAGCCATGTTTCCATTAAACAATTTTGGTATATTACCTTTTAGAACCACACATAACCCGCATGGATATGTACCATAACACTAGATCTGTTTTGTGTTTCCACCCCAGACAGTACTGCAGTGTTTCTAGCTCCACCTTTTAGTATGGGGTCATTGTGCTAGTGACCTGAACAGAGGGGTTACAAAAACGGAATGGTAAGGAGTGGTTCTATTTGTACCGTCCACAACTTTTGACTATGGAAACAGAAATCGTTCTGATGTGTAACAAACTGAACTTAACCGGACTGCTTGGTGTGTGTGTGTGTGTGTGTGTGTGTGTGTGTGTGTGTGTGTGTGTGTGTGTGTGTGTGTGTGTGTGTGTGTGTGTGTGTGTGTGTGTGTGTGTGTGTGTGTGTGTGTGTGTGTGTGTGTGTGTGTGGGGGGGGGGGGTGGGGGGTTTCTTTTTCGGACATGTAGCGTCTTGCAAGCAAGAACCAATTAAAAGTTGTCTGACAGATAAATGCATACCAATCAAATCAAACTTTATTTATTGTACAGTATATAGCACTTTTCATACACAAAAAGGTAGCACAAAGTGCTTTACATAAAAAAAAAAAAGAAGAGGAAAAACAGCCCCACCCACCCACATCCACAAGCGGAGCAGTACATGAGTATTTACTTAAAACACACTTCTAAAAACAAACGAGAAACAAACAAACATGAAATCAATAAACAGGAACGGATAAAATGTAGAACTTGAGAAAACCCTATCATAGAAAACACCAAAGACCAAACTCCCAACAGTTGAAGTAAAATAAATATAAAAAGCAGTAGTTCAAATAAATAGATAAATAAAACACTAGGAGATGGTAGATGAATAACTGAATAACAACTTAATGATGATGATGATGATTGATGTATACTTTATTAATCCCACAAGGGGAAATTACTATAGAAAGAAAGAGAGACTAGGATAGTCAATGTAACATTTTCATTATTGGCACTAAATCGCCCATGTATTTGATCGGCAAAGCTGGCTGTAGACATGCAGATTTCCATTCTCAGTTGTCCCCCTCTTTTTTGCTGACCTCTAAAAACGGATGACAGTTCTGGATCTCTGCATGGCAAAAGTGAAATTTCTGCTGAACAGAAAAAGGGAAGGACATTGAAATTAATCATCTGCAACAAATTAATCAAGAAAGTTAAAAGCCCCTAAAAATCCATTCTAAGTGTTTAATATTGAAATGTGGGAGGTTTTAACCTCTACAAGGATAGACCTGTAGAGGTGATTGCCTTATCTTGTTGTAGTTGTAGGAGTTCAGCCAGAACTTGCAGAATAAACATTTTTTGGACATCATTTTATTGTGAACTACAACGCCAAAGCCAAAAATGCGTAAAGAACATGTTTTCAGCATATTTCAACATTGGAGTTATTCATTAGACACACAGAAATCCCTGGGATACTGGGGTGACTTTTATTTCAGCTGAATCTTTCAGGTCAGTATCATTGTTCAAACACCTGCCTTCCACTATCCTCTCCATGCCAGTCAACGTGATAGAAGGCACAATGTAATGTGAGTGCTCGCCGAGAACGGGTTCCTTCCATGGAAACTGGGCATTGTTGGCATGCAGCTAACCTGCTATAAAAAGTCTAAGGAGTGCTTTGAGAAAAGCATGACTCAGACAGCCCACGTCAGGCATCAGTGCACTTGCAGGCCATTTGATAAACGGTTTGTTTCGGCCTTAAGACATCTCAGAGAAAATTCTAATAAAAGATAATAGGCTTATCACAGATTGCTATTTTAACCCAGATTGACAGATAAATATTGTAACAACTCTTGTATAAATGGTTGTATAAAATAAAAGGGATCGGAGTCAGGGTATAAGTATACATTATAAGATGTCTGAAAATCGTACTATTCTCGCAGCGATTATAACTACACATGCGTTATAGTTAAAGCTCCTCAAGTAGTTTGTACATAGTGTTGTCTGCCCGGCGCCCACACCTGAAAGGGGAAAAAAAAAAAATTCCGAACTGCCCTATTAGAAATGATGAAAAGCCTGCCGTTAAAGAAAAGGACGAGGTGAGATGATCGTTGCCAATGTGCCTAAAATCGTACAGATGCACCAAGATGAGGTCAGTATAATAATATAATAATAATAATAAATTGAATTTATATAGCGTTTCATGGACTCAGTCGCTTTGCAGGCAGGGTAGATTATAAAACATAACAAAACAAAACGAGCAAACAAACAAGTAGAACAAAACAAGTACTAAAGGGAGGGCAGGTGGACTATGGGTAGGCTAGGTGAAGAGATGGGTCTTGGCGGGACTGGAAGATGGTGAGGGACTCAGAGGTGCGGATCTCTTGGGGAGGGAGTTCCAGAGCCTGGGAGTGCTCTGGAGAGGCTCTGTCCCCAAAACAGCGGTTGGACTTTTGGATGGAGAGCTGGTGGATCTGGGCGTGAGGGTTGTAAGGAGAGGGTCAGTGAGGTATGGGCCAGTTGGAGGGCTTTATAGGTGAGGACCAGGATTTTGTAGGTGATCCGGTGGGAAATGGGAAGCCAGTGGAGTTGTTTTAGGACTGGAGTGATGTGGTGCCAGGATTTGGAGCAGGTAATGAGGGTCTGAGTTCTGGACCAGTTGGAGTGGTTGATGTTGGTAGAGCTGATGCGAGGAGAAGTGAGTTGCAGTAGTCCAGTCGGGAGGAGATGAAGGTGAATGAGTCTTTCAGCAGCGGGGGTGTGAAGAGGGTCTGATTTTGGCGATGTTGCGGAGGTGAAAGAAGGAGGTTTTAATGACTTGGAGGATGTGAGGCTCAAGGGAGAGGGTGGAATCAAAGATAGCGTCAAGGTTGGCCTGGGGAGATGGGGAGACAATGGTGCCGTCGATGGTGAGAGTGGGGTTATTGGTTTTGCTGAGTGTGGATTTGGAGCCGATCAGAAGGAATTCTGTTTTGTCGCTGTTGAGTTTGAGGAAGTTGTGTTGCATCCAGGTTTTAATAGCTGACAGACAGGAGTTGATGTGGGAGAGGAGGATTGTGGGGGATTTGGTGCTGAGGTAGATCTGGTGTTCCAGCATAGCAGTGGAAGTCCAGGTTGAGTGGCGGAGTATCTGACCAAGAGGGAGATGTAGATGATGAAGAGGAGGGCCAAGTGCAGAGCCTTGGGGAACACCTTGAGTGACTGTGTGTGGCAGAGGTGTGGTTGTGGAGAGAGATGAAATGGGATCTGTTGGAAAGGTAGGAGTGGAGCCAGCTGAGTGCAGTGCCGTGCGATACGAGGTCTTTGAGTCTGGTGAGCAGGATGTTATGGCTCACAGTATGAAGGCTGCACTCAGGTGAGGAGGAGGATGTTGAGGGACCGGTGTCAGCAAAGGTGAGAGGTTTGAGGACTTTGAGGAAGCGGTTTCTGTGCTGTGTAGGAAAACCAGATTGGAGAGGTTGAATAGGTTATTGGCAAGAAGATGGGTTTGTAGTTGTGAGAGGCTGCTATCCGTTCCAGGGTTTTGACAGAAAGGGGAGGTTGGATATTGGGCGTAGTTGTTGAGAGGGAGGGATCAGACCAGGTTTTTAGGATTGGGGTGACAGCGCAGTTTTGAAAGCAGAGGGACAGTTCCAAGGGACAGTGAGGAGTTGAAGAGGTTAGTGAGGTAGGGGCATAGGACCGGAGGCAGGACTTCAGAGTGGAGTAGGGAGGGGTCAGGAGCAGGTAGTGGGTTTTGGAAGAGCTGATGGTTTGGAGATTTCAGGAGAGTGACTGGGTTAAACTGGGAGAGGAGGAGTGTGGAGGAGGGTGGGAGGTCTGAGATGAGAGAGAGGGTCAAGGTAGGTGCTGGAGTAGATCCTGGAAGGTCAGATACAGGGGATAGGGATTTGTAAATGAGATTGATTTTGTCAGTGAAAAAGTGGAGGAATGAGTTGCAGAGATCCGTTAGAGGAAGGAGGCTGTTGGTCCGAGGTTGATGAGGTTGTTCAATGTGGAGAAGAGAGGGTTCTGGGGTTTTGGCAGGGGTGGTGAGGATGGTGGAAGGTAGGCAGATTTGCAGCAATGAAGGCATTTTGTAGGTGTGAGATGGGTTATAGGTTCAGTGATGGACTGTGAGGGATGATTTTTTGTCAGACGTTGTTGGGGCCAGTTTGTTTCATTTTAGTGCAGGTGTGTACCAGGGAGGTGTTAAAGTGCGTTTGTTTTGAGGCCAGGTGTTGAGGGAGACAAGGTGGGTTGAGGTGGTCTGTGAGGTCATCGGTGAGGTGAGGTTGGTCAGGTGGAGAGTGGTGGAGAGCAGGTCAGAGGATGGTGGGGTTGATAGGTTGAGGTTTGCGAGGTGATTTCTCTGAGTGGGGTTGGAGAAGGATGGTGAACCGTATCAGTTTGTGATAGAGAGGAAAGAGGAGGATGGAGGTCCACTGGTTGGTTGGTGGAGAGACCAGGTCGAGGTGTGACCTTTTATGGGTGGGGAATGTGACATGTTGGGTGAGAGAGTTATCAGTAAAATTTTGATTCTGATGAGAGTGTGGGGTCATGTGGAGTTTAAGTCCAGTAGCAGCGGTGAGAAGATGAGGCTAGTGTGAGGGTTAGTAAAATAGAGAGGAGTTTTTTGGTGGCGGATGGGGTGTTGGAGAGTTAGGCGAGATATTCAAACGATTTGGGGTAGTTCTGTGATCCGGAGTTCTGATTGAAAATGGGCGAGGCCACCTCGGTGGGGGGGGTTTGCAGATGTGTTGTAGCCAGGGGATGCTTGGTTGAGGGAGAGAGAAGTCGTTGGGTTGTTGCCAGGTTTCGGTGAGCAGAAGGAAGTCAAGAGTGTTGTCGAGGATTAGTTCATGGAGGACAGGGGCTTTATTGTTGGCCGTGTGAGGTGTTAGGGAAGTTGGCATGGTGAGAGGGTGGTGGGATGGGGGCAGGCTGGAGGATCTGAGGTTGTCGGTTAGCAGTGGTGTGGTGTTGGGGTGTGGGGGTAAGTTGAGGGAGTGAGGATTAGAAATGATTGGAGTATGATTGAGTGTATGTGAAGTGGGGAAAGCACTGTAGTGGTCGGTTTTCTGGTAGCCTGATGATGCGTTCAGCCTATGAACCAGTGGGTGAAGCATTCAGATGACGTGGGAAGGTGAACAGAGCGTGCAGGTGACCAGATGGATGGAATGGATTGTCCGTGGTGGAAGAAAACGCGGCGAGGCTCTGTGGGATGTAGCGGCGTGAAGTCCGAGCTGTTTGATGACTGGGTGGAATGGAGTAGTTGGAGTGGACCAGTTGCAGAGTTGAATATTTGATCATGATGCGGAGGCCGGAGGCTCCGTGATAGTGGTTAGCCGTGGGCTAGGGCACAGAGGTGGAGGTGGAGATGGAGAAGAGGTGATTGCAAAATGATCACAGCATGACGAAGGAGGAATGTCTAGTTTGGTCGGCGGCTGCATCTGGTGGAGGTTGCCTATGAGGAGGAGGTCAGCAATCGGGTTAGCCGCCGAAGCAGCTAGGATTTGCGCCAGCGTTTGGTGAACGGGGGAGCTAGCTAGCGGTAACCGCGAGGCAAGAGTCCGGTCAAGAGCCCCAGGCCGGGAAAGAACAAGAGACTGTCCAGAGGTACAGAGGCTGTCCAGGGTAGGGGTACAGCGAACACAAACACAAGAGAATAGCAGACGAATAGCAGATGAATAGCGAGGAGGCGGCGAATAACCAGCGACAGCGCCTCTCCCGTCGGTTGGAGATGGATTTTCGGATATTGGTATAAAATGTTTTCTCATTCTACTTCCAATTTTATTTTGCAACTTTTCAGTCTGCAGAGACACAACTCTGCCTACTCACTTTGCCTTTTATGATGCCTCCTCCAGATCTAGCCAGAACAGATTTGCTAAAATTTAAGAAATAAAATATATCCCCCGCCGACTCTTCAATTGAATGTGTCCTTGAGACATGTAGCACCACAGGAGTATAAGCGCATTTCTTTCCAAATGCTAATCATTGTCCCGAGTACCACACACTCCCGCTTGTCAGCCCATGGTCCTTCTACATTCCCAACCACTGACCCACTTGTTCTGGAGGCTTAGTCGTTTGCCTTCCACACATCCTGGAAACTTGCTGTCATCCTTAGAAGCACGCGTTTCATTGTTGAGTTTTTCCAAGCTGTTTTTGCTTGTCGGGGGAGATGTGGTGTGTGTTCCACTCTGTTGTTCTTGAGTCACGGCAGCAGTTTGGCAGTCCAACTCAATACTTTACTCTGTCAGCCACCATATGGATGTCATGGTGATGCCCACATATCCCCCATATCCTCTCTTGTTTTGTCAGGAGAAAACATGGTGAAGATGCAGTGTCTTTATTTATTCTTTCTGACCGTCAGCAATCCTTAGTTAAACAATCATTACCTGCTAAAGGACAAGCAGGCAGTGGAGTCCCAGTTCACTGTCCAGGACGCTCCAACATACTTTCCGCATCAGAGGACAGCTGCAGACTTTGTACCGGTCAAGCAGCCATGATGTTGTGTGCATTGTCGTGGACACATGCAGCCACATTCCTGGAAATTGTTGCACGTGCATTAGACACAAGTGCGCAGCTGTCCACGCAGCCTGAGCCTGTCTCGCATTCACCTGTGAGGTTGTCTGCTGTGTTTCTGCCTGGCATACTTTGTGTGGGACAGCCATTTTGACCCGCCAGTCCTCATCAAGATCATGTCATGTAGCTCACCGCTATGAGCACCTTCTAGCAAGGAGCCATGAACGTAACTGAAAATAAGAGCTTAAAATGCAACTTACAAGAAGTGCCTATTTTTCTTTTACAATGTAAAAAACCTTTTTTAATTACTTGTTTTTGTTTTTTGATATTGTTTTTAACTGATAGTATTGATCGGTCTAAATTCTAATTGTCTGTTGACCAGTTAATCATTACCATTCCTAGTCTCAATAGGTGTATACTCCAAAACAGACATGGATAGCAGTTTGGTGTCTGAATACATGCATGTGTTCATACGTTTATTGCCATGCGTGGGCATACATTTTGAGCTGCATGTGGATGGTCTGCACAGACATGAACAAACTTACGAAATTTACGTCATGTGGCCATGCTGATGCAGAAAGTATAATTTGAACTTTGCTTTGCATCTGAGCACAACAAGAAATATGCTCTCTTTCCCAGGTTGTCAATTTCAATCACTTTTATGACCATGGGACAACACAAATTTGATTGACTTCCAAAGAGACATAGAAATGGGAGTCTGTAGTAAAAAGCTCTTGCAACTCATTTAGCTTAAAATTTGTCCTTAAGGTTAGTTTCCATCTTTTGTTTGGAGCAATGTTCTGGGAACACTGCATTGTTGTTGTTGTTTTGTTGTTGTTGTTGTTGTTATTTTTTTGTTGTTTGTTGTTGTTGTTGTTGTTGTTGTTATTTTTTTTTTTTTTAAGGTTTGATGTTCTTTTAGAGTACATATCTTGTGAAGTGACTTCCGGCTTCTTGGAAATTCCTCTGAGTCCATTAAAAATATAGCTGTAGAGACTTTTACCTGGAGTGGTGTTGACCTTTAACTAAACTCCACACATCAAATGATGCCACTGCTTTGGAATATACTGAATTCTCCACTCCATGTAGATGTTTAGTTATAGATGTTCAATGGGTTTATTATTTATGGTGGTTTTTGATTTTTATACTCTTGTTGGTGTTACTCCTACTACTTCCTGTTAAGTACTGCCTTCCTGCGTTTCCTCCCTGGTCCTTTGCATGTGGCCCTAAAATCAAAGACTGAAGTTAACGTAGGCCTGTGAGGGTGTCATCTTCTCTCCTAGGGTTTCTCATCTAGAACCTGTGACCTTCAAAACATGTTTCCTTTTTAGGCGGATGCACCCTAGTTAGTGAGATCAAGGAGGATATTTCCAACACTGTTGAATCCAGCTCTGATGGCACCCCTCCATTAAAAATGCTCCCAAAGCCTCATTGGAATATATGAAGAGATCATTAGGCACTTCATATGATTTCACTCAGGAGAGATAAGTGACCTCAGACTTGAACATTCCCTTTCAATATAGATCCAGCAATTTGGCAATTACCGCGGTCATTAGAATTTCATTTACCATGACTGCCTATCTTGACCTTGAAACATACTTTTTCAATCCAAGTGGCAAACTGACAGAGGTACTCTTCTCTCTTTCATTCTCAGTTGCTCATCCACTAGTTTCCTTGGCTTCTTTTGTGTTCTCTGTTCTCTTCCCATGAGCGTGTCTTTGTAACTCAGCAAGCAAATCTTGTTCTCAAACTGTGATCTAACTCCCATCTGGTCCTCCCAGCTACCCAGAGTTTCATTTCAAAGCAAGACGAACTTGTAGAGGCCCTGGGTAGCTCTGTCACCTGTCAGTTGCTTCAAAAGTCACAAAAATCTGGCCGTTAAAAAAACGTTAAGTTTAGGTTTTAGTGTATTTCTTCCCATCTTTGATTATATGCTAACCCCCACAGTCAGTGTGCCAGTGAGGTTGTTAAGGAATATAATTTTTTTTGATAATGCTCTCACTGTTGCCATCTGGCACCTCAATTTATGTGAATTCCAGTGGGATTTGCCTGCCAGAATTGATCTATTTTCCTCTTCTATTATCGCTTTTAGGCTTTTTAGTTTTTTAAACCGCACATAGCAGTGTTTTTTTATTTTTTTATTTTATTTTTTTTATTATATATAAACCTTTACATTTTGGAATGTGGAATTTGTGTTTTGGAGAAATAATGTATTTTGCATTTAGCTATTTTAGTGGATGCTTTAAAGTATTTTCACCTCATGATTAGTAGACCAAAAATTAGGCGGAAAATTACAGCTATTTTCATATTAGTTAATTTATTTTCAAGCTAAATTACCAAAACGCTATAATTAGAATGTAATTCAATTGGACTGCTTTTCAGACAAATTAGGTAATTGTCCCCTTGAGCTCTAGGACATTGTGATGGACATTCTTTTGACATTTTTATAGACTGCTGTTTATTGTCTTGATAAATCAAATAATTGTTCAGATTAATCACAATAAAAAATAACAGTTAGTTGCAGCCCACCAACTTGATTTAATCTTTATAGTAAGCCCTGTCATTTCACTGCAGGCAAAATACAGTAACTGTGTGCATATTTTTATTTGAGTGGGTTTAACTGAATTTCTTCAGGCGTAGTCCATGATTTTTGACGATGTAATACAAATGGCTACATTTGGCACTAGTGCACAAGAGTGCATTGAGTTCATAGTTTGGGGCAGTAGTCAGCTATAGCCAGATGTTCTTTAAATGAGTGGACTCCTCAGAGGGCATGTTTAGGAATAGTTGGTTCAGCCCGATTTAACATTTTATTCAGGCTGGGACAAGTGGGGCTCTAGTCCAGCTGAAGTGGTAATAGGTTAATTTCATTCAGACTAAGAGTAAATGAGCCTTATCTCCAGAGCTATTGCTCTAGGTACGGTGTATAAGTGTGATTTTACCACTTTACCTCCATGCCATGTCATTTCTACGAATGGAATATTGGTAAAAGATAGATAATACTCTTATTTTTAAACAAAGATGTCGATCTCCTTGGCTTGATAGGGGGTGCTCTAAACCTGGCACAAAGCATGTCTCTTTTAAAGGTGCTGGCTGTACAGCTTGTGACATTAGTCTTGCTGTCTGCATCAGCATCATTCACTTGCAGAGGGAAATCAGAGGGACGATTCCCCCTCCTGCATTTCTGGGCTGCAGTACAATCAAGATTCAGGCTGAGAATCATCGGTCTGTCTCCTTCATCCTCTTTCTTCATCTAACACACACCCTACCTGCAGTTGCTGCAGATAGAGCTGGTGTAATGTCATTATGGCACTCCCAGTGAAGGCTGGGCCCCATTTGATGGGGCCCGTTAGACAAAAGCTGAATTTGGCTGTGAATGAGCCGCAGTCCCATCTCTCAGGCTCCCTGTAATAGGGTACTGGATCTGTTTCCCCCTGTGGCTGGGATTTGGAGATTTGCTACCCAGACAAGCAAGTTAGAGGAAGCCTTTGCTCTCATTCACCACTCCAAATTTATCCAATGTGGAGTGTTCATCCAGGATGAGCTCATTGTTGCCTTTATGTATTCTCTTTGCCCGGAGCCCCGTTTTCTACTAAGATGCTATCACTGCACATTTCACACAGATACATTATCTGTGAGTGCTTGTCCTGCTTGATTTTTATCATTGCTGAAGTTTCAAAGTTGGATTAAGAAACTGTTTTCAGTATGTGGAATGAGTGATTAACATTACAGCACCTTGGAAAGTTATTTGGTTTAGTTTGTCATTCATGTAGGTGGATCGGGGACCAGTTTCTCATAGTCACAGTTGCCATGAGAATAAAATGGGTCACACAGCTGTTTTAGCGTTCCACATGTTGAGAGGTGTATACAATTGTGTTAACTCAGTCTACAGTTACTCAGTTTGGACCTTTTCTAAAAGCTCTTGCTGCACTGTCACAGACACTGAAAAAAACGCATCCCCGTGCTGATATGCATTTGGGATGCCTTGGCCTGAGTGATGAGGAGCAGTGCATACAGTATTCTCCATTCAACCACAAGCAATCCTTCATCCTTGGCACTGAAGCCCTAAAGCTTGGAAGCATCACCATGTCTGGAGTGACATTTAATTTGAGGAATAACAAAAGGCTCATTGTCTTTCCTCGACTGGAAATTACCACAGCATTTTTGCCCCAAAAACAAATCAGTCCTTTTCCTCCAGTGCAATTATGCATGCAGTCACAGTTAAGACAGAGTAGCTTTTTCTGTGTTTTACAAAGTCGGTAAGCCCCCCGTGGTAATATCTGTATTCAGCATGGCTGCTCATTAGATTGTGTGGATCATTAAGGGCTGCTACATCAAACAAGCACTCTTTGGGTTGCATGCACTGAGCTCATGTTGTCTGTGCTCCTCCTTTTTGTAGAAGATGGAGCAAACCTGATCTGACAATGGGTCTTTTTGGCAGCCTTGTACTTGTTTAATTGTCTACATTGTTGTATATGAACAATTAATATTGCTTCTATATACATATAGTAATATGTGATTTGTGCTTAAAATGCATAACAGTGCCTCAACTGTCTAAGTAACGGAGTTAAAAGCTTTCAATTGCTAAAATTGTTGTTTACACGGAGTCACTCATTACTAAAGATGTTTAGCTGTATCTTTTGTGAGCATGAGCAATGTACTCTATCACACTAATTCACTCAGGTTAAATAAAACTTAAACGGAAGTTAATGTGGGCAAATGGCTCAGTATGTGGAGAGCGTTTGTGGAGTCTCCTAGCAGAATGGTTTCGTCTCAACCCCTTCGGTTTCTTGAAACACATGCATGCTAGGATCGACCGATATGGATTTAAAAAAAATGTTTTCCCATCATCCTTAGCGATGACCGATACGGGCTGCCGATTTTCTTGAGCCGATACTGCTTTTGCTCCCTCAATTTACATCATAAAAATGTAAACCCTGCCCCACTGGATTTGTTTTTGGAATCTGCTCTGCCATTTCTTTAAAAATAATAAACACCGATCAGTGTCACTTCTGCAATCATCTTACGTTCATATCACCCAAATTATGTGTGCAATGTACATCATATGGATTGGTGCATTGCATATGGTTAACTGTGCAAGGGTAAAAGGCTTTCATCAACATCTACAACACAGCCTTGATGATGCATTGCTTGCTGACATATTATAAGACAGATATAATCAGGTCGTCACAAAATGTCCTTTGTCAACACATTTTAAACAATTTAAGAAAACAATAAACCTGAAAAGTAGCCACTGAAATGAAGTGCTTGATTTGTAATTTAAGACTGCCATGGTGCTAGTGGGGGAGGGGCAGTGCATGGGCTGCACCTGAACTGCAGCGTCTCAGCAACAGAGAGCTGAAATCGGTCTATCTCTAATGCATGCATGAACACTTACTTACGTGCATACGTACGTGCATATGTGCATGCATGCATGCCTAAAGAGCTTAAGGAGTGTTTTTTTCGCTCCGGGAGTTTGTTTGCTAGCTTGTTCAATGAGAGGATGTAAGACTAAGACATTGTGGTTAGAAAGCGAATATTTGCACACAGTCTATGGCTCCTTTCTGTTTGTCGTAGGTGGCGAGTCACTGTAATACTGATGTTAGAGGACTTGTGGTTGCTTATGGAAAAGTGGTTGAATATACAAATGGTTTGATTGGCTAAATACACAGAGGTTTGTCATCGACACAGATAACAATGGCGTGCAAAAATCTTCATAGCCATAGTTGTCTGTGACGACTTCATTGTGTGCCTAAAGAACTCACCTGTTGATTTTAAAGCAAGACAACACTAAGCCCTGCTTTTTGTAAGGTGCCTTCAAGTCTCAAGAGGGCTGACATCTTTTTGCTTTTCAAAGAGCAGAGCATCTTTCCCTGGAAAGTTAAATCTGAATTAACCAGCTACTTGCTGCTGATAACTCATTCTCTTCATTTTCATGCAAGTAAAAAAAGCTCATACCCCAGGCAAGCTAAGCTAGTTAGTTAGATAGCTACAGTAGGAAATACAGACTTAATGTGTCTGTGCTCTCTGTGCACTGAAGAGGCTGTACGATTTGGGAGTTTATACCTCTTGAAAGACTCCCCTGTGGAGGAGTGAAACATTGCTTTGTCACAACTGTAGGAAAAGAGAAAAAGAAGGGCAGAAGAGAAGCACTCCCTTCTATTCTCTTCTATTATCTCATAGCTATAGAATATGAAACAGCAGAGGCAGCCATGTGTTAGGAAATAATGATGAAGGGACCACAGTGGTACAGAAGACGGTGTATAATTACTCAGCCCTGGCAGTAAATTTTGACCCCTCAGGATTTCGGAACCACTGTGGCAAGCCCTTTCATACAGATATGGCAGCTTTGGGACAGCCATAACTTGTGTTATGATGTAGGCACACTGTATAAATGATTGTCGAGTTTGCAGAGAGAGGTGGTGTAAAGTGCCCAGTAGAGATACACCGATTGACCGGTATTGGCCGATTTTCACATGATCGGCCATGACCGGCGACCGGCCGGTCAGTCTGACATATGCCGATTTCATGCCTTTTAAGCCGCATGATTAACTTCGCGGAACATCAGCGTTCCAGCGTGCGCACGCAGGGTTTCCGCTATTTGCACGTAGCAGCAGCGCACCACTGCTCCATCAGCTGTTTATGAAATGTTAAGCGATACGGTTTATCGGAAAATAGCGGTGGGCACACGGACTTTGATGAATTTAGTTTATCAGACCCTAGAGACAAGAAGCTAACGTTAGCTAACGCTGCGGTGCCTCTGACTCCCCGCTGCAGGAGACTCTGTATTCCCCCGAGACGCTGTATTAACGTTACTGCTGGAAACGCTTTCCAGGTTAGTGGGGATGCATACCGCTCAAAACCAACATTAAAAACTTAGTAATCTTCCCTCAGTGTTTAGTTTTGTTGCTAAGATGTGTGTAAGATGAGCGGTGACGTTAAATCATCTGTTTCAGGTAACGGCACACTAGTGTACAGTCTATCTGCTGGATCGTTCCGAGGTAACCGTCGGTAGCTAACGTTAGCAGATAAGCCCGTTGGTATTGATCACATTTATGCACAATGACAAATAAAGCAAACTTGCAATTAAAGGAACTACATGCTGTTTTCAGGTAACGTTACTGTTGACGTTCAAACAGGCCTGTGTGTGTGTTTTGAGAAATATCTTTATACTGAAAGTCTGTTTATTATATTTTTATTTGTTATTTATACATTTTATTGCCCTTACCAGTTTTCATACATACAGAAGTTTAGTTTGCTAAATGTATCACATTTCTTTAGTTGGATATTGGATGTGAAAAGAAGGAAATGGTTCTTCCATAACATTGCACTTTAGATGTGTGAATTTCCCACACCAGGAGTATTTATATAGTTCTATTTTATAGCGAGCGATTATGTGTTCAAAACATTTTCTATGTTCTATGCAAAATGTAAAATGTTCTATTAAAGAAAAGAGAAAATAAATGCGTGTGTGCTGTAAAGTGTTAGAAAAAATGAAATCGGAATCGGCTAAAATCGGTATCTGCAGGTCAAACGCAATGCGAAATCTGGATCGGCCTAGAAAATTGTAATCTGTGCATCTCTAGTGCTCAGTATCTTTTTGACTGTAGTGTTATCGAGCTCCTTGCGCTAATGTTTAAGCCAATGAGATGTAAATGTCTCTCTGGCATTCTCTACTGTCTCTTAGTGATTGTACAGCTCATAGCACAACCATTATACTCAAAGGCAGATGACTTATAACTTTTTGTCCAGGACTATCAATTGTATGTAGACCCCGTAATTGTCCACAGCTGTTTTTAACATCCAGTGTCATGGTTTAATTTTTGGACATTGTGGTGAGAGCTTTTTTTCCCCAGTATCTGCTTTCCTGTAGCAGGTGGATGTTTGGATGAAGAGAATGTGATTTTTAAGCTGTAGATGGCAGTGGGCAGCTGCCCTCAGTTTACCCTCACTGCAAGGTTTTTCAGCTTAGATCCTCACAGTGGGGGTATTTGGTATATGGTTGTCTGTAGCTTCAAAATGTATTGGTATGTCTAAGCATAAGAGCCTTTGAGTGGTCTTCCTTCACATAGGCCTACATAGCTAGGATATTTCGAGGGCTAACATCATCAGAAGTTGTACATGTATGTTAATTGCCTTCCATGTTGCACCTTGTCAATATAATCTCTCGAGTAAACCTGTGCTTTCTTTCACCAAATCAATTCAGCCACAAGTTCTAATGAGTATGCCTTCAATAGAGATCTCAACCTGTAATGATTAGGCCTGTAATTATTGCTGCTGTTTGTCCTCTGTGTTTGTGATATCCAATTGATTAGCCACCCGTTACGACAGAATTGCTTTTTGTGTGCCAGTAATTACTCCTTATCTCTGGGATTCACTGCTGCCTGCTGTTTCTACCTGGCTCTCCCAGTGCCTTCCCTATTTTTGGTCGATGGTAACAGTGGGTTTTGATAAAAGAGAAGCCTCTACCCCAGTGGACTCCTTGGCTAAATGTGGAATTGGCATGCCTTTCATCCATTTCCTTTGATTCACACGCCGCAGTTTGAAATTCAGTGACTCTGTGCTTTTGGGAAATGTCACATTTCTTATCCCCCCGCCTTACCTCTTAAATGTACTCCAATCTTCAGTTGTTTTTGAATCACTCTTGTTTCAAAGACGTTTAACACGTATCTAAATTCAGCTCTGTGTGTAGCTTGGCTTATTGGCTCTGCAGCATTTAACAAAGAGTTTAGGGAGGAGAGTTTGTGACCTGAAGGACTGGCATGCAGATTTTGTGGTTTAAGGGAAAGAAACCCCATCTCCAACTGGTATTAAAATTGGATCGGAGTGATCCGATGACACATGGACAGCTCTTAGTACAGATGGGAATGCACCAATTTTAGGCCATGAAATAGGTAACAGAATCTTAGTCTATATTTGATCATCACTGCCTAGTTTCATCTATTTCATCTGAATTTTTGTAGCCTCTGTTTATGCAATATAGGAAACCATATGGCGCCCACTTCCTGTTGACAAACTATCATATTACTGCCAAACACTACAGTACCGAAATGTTTCTAAAAAATCAAAGTAGACAATACAGTAACAATTTTGGTTTATATTCGACCGACCATGGCCTGGCTGATACAGAATTTCAAGTTCAGTGACAAAAACCTAGTACACTTAATTTCTTGTATTGCCTTTGGGTCGTTTGTTTGGTGTGTTTTTAAATTGATCAACGCATGCAGTTTAGATAGTGTTGGGTCTCTGCTAATGTTTTTTTCTTTCTCTCCATCTTGAGAGATCTGGATACTGCTTATGCCTGCAGAAATTTAATTGTGCATTTTTCATAATAAGTTTAAACCATAAATAATTCAACAGTGAAAACCATATCAGGTACCTGAACTTTGAAAGGGCTCAGGCTGCTGTAAAAATGTATTAATGAAAAACTCAATATTGGCTGTTTCTCCCCTGCATGTGTGGAACATGCTTCATTTTGTTTCACAGGTTCAACACTGCGCTGCTTCTGTTTGGTCTCTCAGTGGTAGGCATCCGCTATTGAATTAGTAAAGTGAATGGCTGTGGCTTAACAGTGTTTCATGGCTTTCACCATCAGTCCTTTTTAGACCGAAAGATTATGGGTTTAATGGCATTTACAGTGCATGTCCTTCAGGTCTATTTTCTTTACATTGCCATTATATGTGGTGCAATCGTTGATACATTGATACATTGATCACATAATATTGTTGCCACCCTCTGTGTCCACATTGCAGTTAGTGACACTCATTTCTGTGCATGCTCTTAATCTCCAGTGCTACTTATAATTTCCCATCTGGTGCACATGTAGTGTGCAGAGACTGTCACAGAAGCATCTGTTGCAATTGTCCGCTCATCAGTTGTCAGCCCAATATATTCATCAGACAGGATTTTTCTTTGGAGGAGTCACATGTGGATGGATGGATGGATGGATGGCTACGTGACTTAACTGTAGTATTTTGGCTCAAGATCATGGATTTACCCCAGTAATCTGAGACCCTGTGAAATGAATTGCACCAGCTCATCAGTTAGGCTACATCAGTTTATCAGCTGACGTTTTGTTTTTTGAAGTTGAAAAGTACTGACTGTGTGCTCGTTTACATGCTGAAAGCTCAGTCTTAGTACAGGTTATGTTATAATATTAGCTGTTGTGAAGTGATATTTCAGTTGATCTGTGCAAATAGTACAGTCAAAGGTATCCTTCTGCTGAATCTTACCTTTTATTGAGGGAATACAAAGGTGACCCACATACATTTTTAGTTAATCAGCAGGAGAATTCATTGCTGTAGGTACATTTATTTATTATTGACCATCCGTTTCATGTGTGAAAGCTTTGCCTATGGACCAACTGCGTTGTCCAAATTTCATGCCCTATCTAGGTTCAGTCAGGGACATTCTTGGGAAATGGGAAGCTAAGCTTTGTTTGGAATTGAAAGTATTACAGGCCACACTAAGAGGAGCTTAATGTTTTAATAGACGACCAGTTTGCTTTGAACTCTGACAGATTCAGCTGCATTTCTGCAATCATTCAGTGGAATATGAATTGTATGATAGGAGCTGTTTTAAGAATGATCAAGGTAACATCAGTCAAACCTCTTTTTTAGCTAGGTTTCACTTTACATTCTGTACACTAACAACTTAACAACCGTAAAAATATACGCTAGGTTTCCAAAGTAATTTTAGCCTGGGCTGAATGGCTGAAAGCAACACTGGTAGGCTACGCTGGCACTGTTGCCTTGGAAATGACAACATCCGGTCTCTGAATATGAAAAAACAAGCCTTTTTTCATTTCTATTTCAGAGTGATTTTATTTTTGTTATATGAAATAGAAAATGAAAATCACATTAAATTTCTCCCATCCCCTTTTGACCATGAAAAGGAAAAAACACCTTGTATTTCAAATGTATTTTAAAACGAAAATCTAACAATTTGTTTTTTGTTTTATAATACCTGTTTATGAAATGAAAATCGAATGAACGAAAAAGTACACGGACCCTTTTGTGTTTTCACTGTGATGTTAATCATAAATGTTGTGATGTTGTTGTGTCCACAGCAGGTAGAGACAGTGTGGTGTGTTACCTCAGGCAAGGGTGCACACCGCACAGTTCAACAAGGCTATTTCTCAAATCACAATTAAGTGTTGTTCCTATATAGGATGTAGAAATGTTCTGGTTGTAGGACCATCTCAGTTGATCACATCGGACTCTGTTGACTGGGCACATTATTCTGCATCATCCTATCATGGAGAGCAGTCAGATCAAGCTGAGCAACTGCTTTGTTTAGATCACTAATCCATTTGTAGTGGTTTAGTTGAAAAGGCAAGAGGCTGTGGAGTGTAAAAAGTTTGTGTACCTTGAAATTTCTTAATAGACCTCCACTTCCCTGTACCCCCCTCAGGCAGCCGCAGGCCTCCACCTCATGCAAGAAGATTAAATGCTACTCGCCACTTTCTCTCTTACAAGTTTTGTACACATTTGTTTTGAAAGTTTTATCATTTGCTACTTAACAACTAGGCCTACTATATGCTGCTGAACAACTACTATAGAGTAGTGCAGTTTCCAGGGGAAGTTGCCTTGTCAGTAACTAAACTTTTCTCAATTTGTTTCTTTTTAATTGGAACACTGTATGGCTGTGTTCTGTAAACATACAACCATGGGTGTTATTAAATTCATATAGCATGAATGATATGAATTATCCAAGGTGATACTGATATTTTATTCAGTTCATTTTCTTAATCAAATACTGAATTCATTGTAGCAATTGTGTAAGTAAACAAATTGTGTGTGTGTGTGTGTGTGTGTGTGTGTGTGTGTGTGTGTGTGTGTGTGTGTGTGTGTGTGTGTGTGTGTGTGTGTGTGTGTGTGTGTGTGTGTGTGTGTGTGTGTGTGTGTGTGTGTGTGTGTGTGTGTGTGTGTGTGTGTGTGTGTGTGTGTGTGTGTGTACCGAAATGAAAATTCTTGGCCAAAAAGAGGAAACCAAGACCGAAACACCGAAAGAAATTATGCCAATTCTTAGTACCATTGCATTTATGGCTATGACTGTGTACTAACTTTACTAAAATCAAGGCATTGCAATTGTATAAATTAATAGTTTAATTAAAAAAATATCTAGCAGAAATATGGCTACAATCTGATAGTCACATACAGTATACAGTAGCCTAAGAACAGAATAGCTTACTTATTATTATTATTATTATTATTATTATTATTTAAGGCACTTCCTTGCAGGATTTCACTGAACATATCAGACAACGAGGGTGCATGCCCCTCATCTGGTACAGAGAGACAAGTCTTTTTTTTTTGTGCTCTGATCTCCTCCTGCGCCGTGCGCTGCTCCGTCTCCACGCGGGATCTCCGCATCCATCGCGGCCTGGATCATTTCCGCATCCAAGTAATGGTCTTTATAACGCGGATCAAGTACAGTCACGATGAAGTGCAGAGGATCCGAATACATCTCACTGAAACGTGTGCTGACAGACTCTAAGAGCGTACTTTTCATTGTTTTCACTCCGTGGTCCGTCTCAACCTCTTTGTTTAGGAGACGCTTTGCAGGTGGAACGGATCGGGTACTGACACACGTACAGGTCGCGGTTTCTGTTTGTGTCATCACAACATTTTCGGCCGTATTGTTTCGGCGATAAAAGTATTTCGGCCGAAAATTTTCTGTGGCTGAATATTCGCTGCATCATAAATAAATAAGTGTGTGTGTGTGGTGTGTGTGGTGTGTGTGTGTGTGTTTTGCTGGCCCCTTCTACATTTTTACTGGCCCTGAAATAAATATCATAGGTGTGATTGGCAAAGGACAAAAAAAACGCAGGAAAATATACATCGCACCTACTATGAAGCTTCAGAAAATGGTTATAACCCAGCTAGCCACTGTATGTTGTGCCATAAACGTTTTTCACGGCAGACATTGACATGTCATAGTAGGAAAAGCACAGGTGTATTCAAAACCATTAATGATGGGTGCATTCCACTTAGGAGAGGTCCTGGTATTAAACCATTACTGATGGCTGCATTCCACTTAGGAGAGGTCCTGGTATTAAACCATTACTGATGGCTGCATTCCACTTAGGAGAGGTCCTGGTATTGTGCATGCTGACTCACTGAAATATCTTCCTGGGACACTTGATGGAATTGAGCCATCGTTAAGGTTATCAGTTTCAGCTGTGCTTTTCCTACTATGACAAGTCAACATGTCTGCTGTAAAAATGGTCCATTAGCAGTAAAGCTAGACCAGGGCTCATCAAATACATTTTTCCAAGGGCCAGAATTTTTTTAAGCAGACACTCCAGGTGCCAGACTTTCAAATAAAGAAAATAAAATTATACCTAATACGCATCTCCTTGTTTGATATTTTCACTTTCTTACTAAATTAATGCTATATTTTTTTCACATACATGTATTAGTGTAAGCAACCCCCTAAAAACATGGAAAATCCATAATGATAACTAGATAGGCTACTTAACTAGAAAATGATCTCAGATTAGGGGGCAGTTCACTGAGGAGTGATGGCTAAAGTCTTGATTACTGAAACGTAATCAGTGTCCTGATTGGTGGAGAATGCTTACAGAAAGAAAGGCCTGTTGTCAGGTAAACATCTCACTGTCACAGAGCCTTAAGTGAAAAGTTGTGGAAAACAGCAGCTGTAATGATGAATGGACTGATAAGCAGGCTAGCATTCATCCTGTAGGCCTCATTTGAAATAAGACAATGTTGTTGCTAAATGACACAACCAGCAACATCATCAAGAATGAAGAACGCGACGTCATTCACGTGCATATTAAGTAGCCACATGTATTTGTTTTGGTCTTATAATACATCCATAGGTTTACCGCTCCAGCGGAGAGGATGGCTCGTTTAGACAGCAGCTACATTTACAAGAGTTTGTCCAAAGTTCAAGATTGGTTGCAAATTAAGATAAACCGTTAGACTACAAACTGACATCTTTCATTTTAGCTCGTTTGTAAAGTCGCTATTTGCAGAGTAGAGCTGCGTTTGCACAGCACGGTGGACGAGAGTGGACAGCGCAGACAGAGCAGACTGAAATATCGCTTTCTACATGATTATGCCTGTACAACAGGTAGGTGGGTTATTGATAAGTATTGACTCTTTAATCATGGAGGTTTTATTGTAGGCTAGGCTACTTACAGTAACGAGTGTAACGTTAGTTCATCTGCGCCATCGGCGGTAAATAATCCTCGGTAACGTTTCCATTCAGTTACATGTGCTGCGTGAACGCACACACCTCGGCCCTGCTGTGTGTGTGCGCGCAGCGCGGACATCGCTGTTCAGAATCCAATCTATCTTCCAAAATGCAACGCTTGTATCCAAATGAATTGTTTATAAATTACCTGAGGTGAAAATGTGAAATGTTAACATTTACACGCTTCGTGCCACTCTGTATGACGTTGGTACTGGCCCGTGCGGGCCAGTGACTGGCCAATCAACCAGCCCGACATACGTTTTTACTGGCCCCGGGCCATCGGGCCATTGCTTGTGTCGAGCCCTGCATACATACCTACATACATGTGTGTTTTTAATTGATCCTTTATCCCATAACATGTCAAAGATAATGAAAGATGATTGGAAGTTTTTTTTTTTTTTTTTTTTTTTACTTTGCAGACAAGCATCTTTATTAAAAAGCTCCAACTAATTTAATGTGATCCAGAGAGGCCTCATCACTCCTGACCTATCACAAGTTAGCAGCTAAAAGGGACCCAGTATTTAATTTTATAATGGTGCAAAACCAAGAAAGTCAAGCAAATTTAACATATACCCAACACATGTTGTATATTTTTATATAATGTGTAGCTTCAGACATTTCAGCAAATTTGAGCAACTTTGCATTCTTGCTTTGGACTTATTTTGTGTTAGAGATGCTACTACTGTTGCATGTATGATCACTGTGCAATCTTGGCCCTGTTTGGATAATGTATCATTCAGTGCATCTGTTTATAGTTTGTGTAAGCATCTTGTCTAGATTGGCTAAGAAAATGGCTTAATTCAAGATTGATTGTTCTGTTAGACCCACAAGGCATTATAAGGCTGTGTCAATTCTGATAGGTATTGCCAAGCTGTTTTCACACAGGTGTGAATAACAGCCTGTGTGTCTGTGAAAAGATAATTAGTATTGCCAATCGCAGTGACTCTGCTCTCTATAAATCTGACATCAGAAAAATGTAGAGCTCATTAGCTAATTACCTTCAAATAACTTGAGTATTTTACACACAAAGCCGCACGTTACAAATTTCAAACTACAAGTTTCTTTGCGCATTTGCTATTAGAGTAAGAGAAACAACATTGACACATTCACAGAATAGCACCTAGGCAAAGACGAGTCTTTATCAGGCTGTGTTTATATATATATATATATATATATATATATATATATATATATATATATATATATATATATATATATATATATATATATATATATATATATATATATATATATATATATATATATATATTTATATATATATATATATATATATATATATATATTTATATATATATTTATATGACTTTCAGAGGGGAATAATTTCAATACACATTATTGTGCCCCGGCTTTAACTGGTAAAACCCATTAGACACAGAACAGCTACAGTATGAACTAACATTGTTTATTTGCTCCAGCACCACATTTTGACAGTCAGGATGAAGATTCCCACATAAAATTGTTTGGGTTGTTAAATAAATAAATAAATAAATAAATAAATAGAAATATATATATATATATATATATATATATATATATATATATATATATATATATATATATATATATATTTATATATTTATATATATTTATATATATTTATATATTTATATATATTTATATATATTTATATATAACACCCCACCAAGGCACAAAAACAGAAACCATCTGCTTGTGTTACCATTGCCAGCTGATCCAAATACATGTTTAATCAGTCCAATAATTTAATTGAAATTCCAATGTTGTGGGATTTTCTCTCAAGATTCTCAACATACTACTGAACAATTTGGAATGCCCAGTTTGTATGCACTGCAGTCTTTGCCTCTACGATCACGCCTTTAGCCTTTTGGGGGAGGGTCATTGGACTTGTTGTTGCCACTGGAATTATTGTAACCAAAATAATGAACTGTTAACACAGCTACTGATGTTTCTGAAGAACCTTTTACAGCTATGCTTCAAGCATGCATGAGTGTTTAATATTCAAAATGTTTTGGGTGCAGCTATTTCCAATAGCGTTAGACTGGCTCTTCATGGACCTCTTCAGTCGATCTCAAAAGATTAGCTCTTTGAAGATTCAATTGAAAGAATGCTTCCTGAAGTGTCAACAAGTGTTCACACAGTGAAAATATATTTTTGTCTGTTTGGGATTTTCGTTAATTGTTGACCTGGCAGAATAATTAGCTGCATGTTTGGTATTTATCTCCCAGTGATACTGTTCATGTGTTTCTGCTGCTCCGGTTTTTATCAACAACCCCACATCAACTGAGACATTGCCTCATTGAACCTACTGCATAAGCTGTCAGGCTAGTAATTACAGCCAATATTTAATTTCAGATTTACTAAGCGATGCCTTGTATCATGTGCAAAATATTGCCATCACACATCCACAAAATGCAATTGCCATACTGGGTCATTTAACCAGGACACACACACACACACCCCACTCTACCTCTTCAATTGAAGTGATACAGCAGCTAGATGATATGCCAGTATGCCTCATGTTGTCAAATGATGGCAGGCATGCGGGACACTCAGCAGTATTAAAGCTATTTGGCAGCTGTCCAGTGAGCCGGTTAGTGTGACCCTTCCATCAGCATAGAGGTATTAGTTTTGGGGCAGGATGTGAAAGTGCACAGTGTGACTGAAAACTAACTGTCATGCAATTTTCAGGTAATCCAACCAGAAAATCCTATTGGGGGACTATTAAAAGGTAAAATGCTATAGGGTGCAGATAGTTGTAATCCTATTCAAGTTATTGTAAAAAAGTAAGTGAGGGCCATCTCTAGGAGCCTAATCAGAGTATCGCATTTACAGTTGGGGTTACAGGTAGATTTAGTGGTTCATAAGACTTTAACTGGATGATGCTGGTTTATGCGCTGTCCCAGTGAGGATCTGTCCTGCTGAAGTGTTCATAAACTGGACCCTGAATCTGCAACCTACTATCTCTCTACTCCACTGCTTCACAAATAGACCATAGATTAAAGCTCAGTTGTAATTTGATTTCTCTCGCTAGTCTTACTTACTTATGAATTTGTTTTAACTTGTATGAACTACAGAAATTCTAATTTTATATTGTTTATATTTATTTATTTACATTCTTAATTGTGTCTGATATTGTAATAACTACTACACATTTGACTTGCGATTGCATGCTAATATCCCCCACCATCTATCAAGGACCCCATCTTTCATGACAAACCCTTTGATAAAGTATCACATGCTCTGCTTCTTTTCATTATAGTATTTCAAGACTGCTGCCTCTAAAAAACAACAAAAACAACACCTTGGCAATGCTCAAACCTGGCCATCTGATGGGTGTCTTTGTGTGAATGTTGTATGTGCTCCCTTCCCTTCTGGGTCCCCAAGCAGGCTCTCATTTGCATGTTATTCATTCAGAGTTTGACAGAGGTGGCTAATTAGTCAAGGTGGTGATTACACCACTGAAACCAAAAGTCTAAGTAGACATTCACCATATCGCGAACCAGTGGGGAAAAGGCAACGATGCATCTGATTATGTAGTCGATACTAAATGAGCCATTGCTGCCTTGTAAACGGCAATGGAGCCCACTTAGTCATGCTGATGATGATGGCCCTGTCTCAACAGGAAACTGGTAATCAGTAAAACGGACCTTGATTCAAATGAATTATGATGCCTGCAGGGGCCCCGAGTGATATAAAGTGCACAATATGCCACTCCCAACTTTCTGTTTTGCTTTAAGATATTATCGGAGGGGTTGATATAGGGACCATTTTACCCCCTTCATTTTTGTAGCTATCAATCAAATTTTTGTGTGTTGGTTCACTTGCTGGTGGTTGGAGGTACTGCAGTGGCATCACTGGTCCTCAAGTGCTCTGTTGCCTGAGACCATATCGGCAGCTATGCATTACATTACTAATGTGCCTGGCAGAGCTATTATCCGCCCCATCAAAGTGACCAGGCAGGTGTAAAGCACTCTGCTCTGCTGTCCATGAGATGATTGGAGAATGGGTTTTGTGGATGGCTTGGCAGTGTGCAAAGTTGTTTTTTAGAATGCTTTTTTTTTTTTTAATTCCCTTGGTTTCTGCCTCACTGATTTGACATTTGCAGAACAATGGCGCAAAAGTGGCCGACCAGTCCCCCCCCATTCAAAGTCCCAGTGTGGTAAAACTCTTACACCTGGCTTCCTCTGCAGCTTTGCACTTTGTAATATTATGGTTCTTTGCAGTATTTAAGAAAATAGACTCACAGAATGTAGAAAAACAAAAAAATTGTTGGACCACCATCTATTTTTAAAGGAGCAGTTTGGTTGGCCACTGCAAATTGTTTACAGTAAATTAAGCTTTGGAGGATGGTGAAATGGTAAAATCTGAGGTGGATCTTTCTAGACAAAAAAACACTGCATGAACAGGTGTATTCTTTTCTGTGTGACTCCTACGTTCCAGCTGGATGGTTTGTTTGTCCTAGGCTTCAGTTTGCCCAGATTCAGGCCCCTAGGCCTCAGGTTGTTGAGGCATATGATAGGATTGCCCAAGGAGCCACAAGGATAAACGCACATGTCAGTTCCTCAAAAGCTTTTCAAGATAACTTAGAGGCACAATGCCTCTTATACGTTTTTTTTTTTCTTCATGTTTTTATGGAAATAGAAAATACTGCACATCTAATATCCGATCACTTTGCTCCAATTGACTCATACATGTAATGAGTAACTGCTGTCATGAAGACATTTTTCACATTTCCCCCATTTTAACTGCTTTAAGGTAAATGCTAAAATAATGGTAAAATACAATGTGCTGTTTTATTTTAGTTCAAAGTCACATGAATGGTGTTTAACAAATGCACATTCAGAAATGTAAACAAGTAGTATTATTATTATTATTATTATTATTATTATTATTGTCAATGTACCGTATTATTGCCTCTGCCTCATACAGGCTCTCCCTCCTTCCTCTGTCTTTTTTTTTTTTTTTTTGTTTACAGTGAAATAACAATCAAATCTAAGGTGATTTTACTTCCATGGAGAGTATCTAATTATCTAGTCTCGCATTGACAGACCTTCCTCCACAGTGCTGCAGAGGAGGGTCTGGCGAGTCCACACAGCATTCCGGGATGGGAAACAAACATGCTCTGGTTTATTGGCATTTCTTTAAACCAATCGCAGTCCTCTTGGGCCTAAGCCCCGCGCAGAGTAACGGTCTCGTCTTGTTGACGATGTTGTTGACTATGCAACGGCATGTGCGGACGATGAGTGTGACTGTACGAAAGCGAGGCACACGAGTGTAGATGACATTACCCACGCAGTTGACTAATCACTCACAGACCCTCCCCCTCTCACACACATTGACCAACTCTGCACATGTGCTTGCATTGTCTCAAGAAATGGTCACAAAATGCAGTCTGGAGCCCTGCATTCCTGGAAAATCAATAGAACATCAAAATAATAAAACGCCAATATTACATGTATTATATAAACACAGTTGTAAACAAGTTGGACCTGTTTACTGTGGAGTCAGTCATTTGAAATGATGGATCTTTTAGAAATGATGCATGGTGGTCAAGATGAACACGAGACCAGTTCTCAGCATTGGGTTTTGACATTAATAATGTCTGGCCACCGCATGCTCTTTTGGGAAGCAAAGATGGGAGGCTGTGCATGAGGGAGGAGAGCTTTGACTTCAGGTGCGATGTGAAGGCGTTGGGAAAACCAGGCACTTTGTGATGATTAATGAGCTACACCTCATGCCAGCAATTTTAAACGCACTGTCCTGATCATGAGCGTAAGCGGCAGCTTTGTGACAACTCTGCTGCCTCTCCCTGTCACGCACGCACACCCACACTACAAAAACACACACACACACACACACACACACACACACACACACACACACACACACACACACACACACACACACGCTCTCACTACAAAAACACACACTATTTAAGTGCCTACTGAATCTCCCTTTGGGGTTGTCAGACCTGTGTTGCTTGTTTTGAGGCCATACGGTTTTTGCTTGTGTGTTTGTGTTGACATTTCTTCAGTCCATAGTTAATATTCCTGGAACATGCATGTTAGGTAGAGGTGTGACGAGAGCTGCAGTGCAGACGGAGTGAGACTACGTCGCCTCTGCAGCTTGTTATCACAGTGAGTCACTGCAATGCTGGTAAAGCGGTCACAGTTGTGTGGTTACTGTTTTCAAAACTTAAAAAAAAGAGTTTATTACAGAGGGAAAGTACTGGAACCAAATTTCTGTAAAAATGTGAGCGGTACCCAACCATACCTGCCACTTTTAAATCGTTTGTGTGGCATTTTGGATTCCCGGTGAAAAACGCAACAGTTGTTAGGTCTGAAGAGGTTAGTTATACAGGAGAGAAGCCATTTGAGGTTATAGTAAAACCTTTCAGTTTTTTTCATTTTGTGACTTTCAATTGAATAAAAGAATATTTTTCCAATCATATTTCATCTTTGAAGTTTTCTTTAAAATAGTGTTAAAATCTTGTCTTGTTCACGTAACTCAATATCGTGTATCGTGAGTGTCTTGTCACACCCCTAATGTTAGGTCATAGGCCAAGGAATAATTTATCCAATTTTGGTTCAGATCTGGATTCAGGTGCAGTTAACAGGGTTCAAAATTAGCACTATCTACCAGCCAAATGCTGGTTAAATATGTAAGCGGCTGGTAGATTTGGCTCACTCACCAGCCAAAAAAAACAATGGTAATCTATTGAGGGGCTGGTCAAATTTGATCATCCACTAGCCATTTGGCTGGTTGACAGAAATGTTCATTTTGAAGCCTCGGTGCAGATCTCATCATTTATACTTCTGATTTAAGAATGTTCTCATGAAGCATTTAATCTGCATGAATTTCAATTTTTTTTGTGCGATTGTCTATTCTTGAACTTTGATGCAGATCCCTACTAGTGCGGTGCCCATATATAGCCTAGCGCTTGCCTGTTCGGAACAAGCCGATTGCTTGGTTCCCAGTATTGCTGCTTGCAGCGTTGTCGGGAGGTGTGCCCCTTCGAAGCATTCTCAGACATGCACAAAATTTAACATTGTTAAAAGTGAACCACACCTAAACATGGCTTTGCATTGTTTTGTGGCATTTTCAGTTCCTTGCTGTGACCTTACCTTGTTCCTTGGGTGAACCTCACTAGTGTGTGAAAGAGCTGATTAGTCATGTCAGATGATTTCCTGTGCTCTCTGGTATACGTCTCTATTAGAGTCCGCCAGAACAGGTAATTGTCCTTTAGCAAACTGCTCTGCCTTGCTATAGGGTCTCTATGCATGAAATGTCTTCCATGAGGTACAGTATATGGACCTCTGAACATGCCATAAAGCAGCCCACATTAATGAGCTGTGCAGCGAAGAAGGTGCCTCTGAAAATTCACTGAATTCGTTCTCTTTGGCAGCAATCTTCTCAACAGTGTCAGCTCTTTCGATCTGCTGCTTGACAGTGTTCCAACCCCCTCCGCTTATCACAGCTACAGTGTGAATCAAGGCCGGTTTGCTGTGAGATTTCATATATTTATTCTCAGGGGTTTTGTTTTTTGCCCTGATTTTTCTGTTCCAACACCAGACCCATTTTACGCATTTGTCACCTCAGCACATGCCAGTGGTTGCAGTTTGAATTATCTGTGCAATAAGCAGGCTTTGTTCTGAAAATGCCACAGTATGTGTGAGCTCCCTTCATCTCTTTTTTTAACAGAGGGCTGACCTGAGAGATGTTGGCATCAGCACAAAGGCGCACATAGTGAATGGAGGCTTTATCTTCCCTATTTTAACAAGGCAACATCTCTGCAGCTTACCCATTCAGACCGCCTTCAGAAAATCTGGAAATTAAATAACCTTTTCTTTTCTAGAGTTAAATGTTTTCTGGGATGTCAGTAGCTATAACATTTTTGCAAAATATGGTCTATAAATGAAAATGGATGTTTCTTTTCTGTGTGTGGTTATAATGTTGCCTTATATTCAGCCAGCCCTCTTCTCTTTTTCTTCTGCTTCAGGTTCAATTACAGATCAACACACCATCTCACCACAAATGGCTTCTACGAGTTCCTCAACTGGTTTGACGAAAGGGCCTGGTACCCCTTGGGCAGGATCGTTGGTGGCACAGTAAGTTTCTCTTCAAATGGATGCATCATTTTTTTTTTTTTTCTCATTTGGTTTCATTGTTCAACTATTCTAGGGTGTCTTCAGGGGAATACAGATTTACTAAAAATAAATGATTTAAATGAGATGAGACGGTGAATGGTTGTTTGCAATTCTGAAAAGGGGGGGGGGGGGTGCTCCAGCTCTTGGTGTATCACACTGCTCAGCCTCTCCAGGTCTTATGTAAGGGTACTGGAAAGGATGCTCCAGGCGATTAATGAACCTCAGATTGAGGAGGAGCAGTGCAGCCTTCATCCTGGTCGTGGAACCTCTTCAAACTTATTTCTCATGGAATTTACGGCCTTTATTTGACATGCAGGGGGAAAGAGAGGTGGAATGACATGCAGCAAAGGACCATAGGTCGTAATTGAACCCACGGCCTCTGTGGCGAGGACTAAGCCTCCGTTCATGGACGCACGCCCCACCAGGCGAGCCACCCAGGCGCCCCTCTTTAATTTTTGAAGAATACTGCAGGGATCATGGAGCTTGCCCAACTATTTGTTTTTTTTGTACCTGGAAATGGCTTATGACCACGTCCTGCAGAGACGGCCTGGGTATACAAGATGCCCGGGGCCACTGATTAAGTACTCGTTTTCCAGAATGAGAGAGGTGTATTCCAGAATGAGAGATGTGTATGTATCAACAGCAATAAGTTAAAGGTTTAATGAACGATAGTCACATCACAGGCTGTTGCGACGTTGACGCTAAAACTTTTTTGCTGCTTGATAGGAAAGTAAACTTTCACCGTTCTTTTTACATGATTGTTACCGGCCAACCCTTCCCCTTTTAAGACGGTTAGCCATGTGGGCAGCGTGTGTAACGTAACATTAGTCGATTGGGCGGTAGCTAGCTTGCCCCGCTAGCCGTTAGCTGCCGTCCGGTGAGTGTAGTCAGCCAGGCTTCTGTGATAATCATCCCAATAACAATCCATGGAGCGGTGGTGGTGTGGCTATGTCTTCCAGTTACTGAAGGCTAGCTTTAGCTTGCGCTTGGAGCAGCAAGTTCATCTGCCTGTTGCCACTCTGTCTGTCTCGTTCTTTCCAACTCTTGTGAGGCTAGTTCTTCGTCTGTATACTCGGATTCGAATACATAAGGACGACCATATAACTCAAAAGGCTCTTCCCTGTGTTGTATATCTGCTATATTCTCCATAGTTACGTTACTCCAAGCTTCTTTCTTTGTAAACAAATCTGCTCTTCACACACTACGCTCCGATCGGCACACTACTGTTTACCTTTTCTTGCTACAACTAGCAGCTACTACCGCACTACTGTTTTTATTTTATTTATTTTTTTAGGGGGGGAATACACTTCAATACGTGACATGACCTGTCCTCTGGAGGACATAGCCACACCACCGTGGATTGTTATTGGGATGATTATCACAGAAGCCTGTCTGAATACACACACAGGACGGCAGCTAGCAGCTAACGGCTATCAGCTAGCTACAGGCACGTAGGCTACCGTTGTTCAGCCGATGCAACTCTCTAAAGGATGCCTGTACCGCATCCCAGCTCTGGGAAATAATTCATCACACGTTAATCCATGCAGTAAATCATGGAGTGTCTATGATTAGTATTAACCACACATAATGTAACATCTAGCCATCGTCTTATCTGTGATTATATATGCTGTTGACCGGTGGATATTTCGACAGCTAGCTGGTCGGCTAACCGGGGTAGGAGCTCCGCAGACCCGCATTTAATTCAGTTGTTTGGCCTTTTGCTAGTTTCCGTGCCATGTCATCTTTAATTTAACCAATATTTTTTGTATGCGTGTTAAGTTAAATGATCAAGGGAACGGCTTACTTTTTGGGATATGTAGGTCAGTGAATAACCGATGATAGTTATGTGGGACCTGTTAGCAGGAACAGCTGGTTAGCAAGGCAGCTAGCTGGGTGAGGAAGTTTTTTTTATTATTATTATTGTTATTATTATTATTATTATTATTATTATTATTATTATTTATCAGTCATTTAAAACAGAAAGGCAATACATACACATGCTTGTGTTGGTGAGGATTACTCTGCAGATTGTGTTTGTGACTCGTGAGAACAAGAACAGCGAACCATACACAGTATATAAGCAGCGAACACGTTCTGGTTTGACTTGCCGTCCGTCTACAGAATAGCTCTTCCGCCGTCCGTCATGGCGTTCATAATTCGCGGGAGTAGAGTGTGACGTCACGTGCAAAGGGTCTATAGATTACCATTGTTTTACCTGTTGAGTGAAGCAAATCTACCAGCATTTGGCTGGTAAATGGTGCTAATTTTGAACCTTGGTCATAAGCTCTGGGTAGTGACTGAAAGAATGAGACCACAGCCCTTTATTAAAAAGAGGCAGTTTGGGAATCTGATTAGGAAGAGTCCTTTGCACGTCCATATGGAAAAAGTCCAGGCTTGTCCACCTTCCCAGTTAGACCCCAAAACATGCTGGAAGAATTACATGTCCCACATGGCCTGGGAATGCTTTGGAAGATGCTGGCTGGGGAAAAGGAAGTCTGAGCTACTTAGCATGCTGCCATTGTGAATTTGACCTACTTAAGTGGTAAAAAAAAAGGATAGAGTTTTATATTAGCCATGGCTGGAATTTGTGGGGAATTTGCAAAAATCTGCAGTCTCAAGCCCTTTTATATTGAAGGATAATCGGAGCACCAAACGGGCTGCAGTCAGCCCATCCTTGAGTACAGTCAGACATCAAATTCTGCTTTAAATCATAATAAATTATATTAAGGTACCTATGTCTGTTTGGCACTATGTAGGCAATTGTTCGGATTGCATGTCTGACCAGATGGGAAAGTGTGTGTGTGTGTGTGTGTGTGTGTGTGTGTGTGTGTGTGTCCTACCTAGAATCCAGTCAGTATTTGTCCTTATTAGTGGTAAATGCAAGACAAATGGGAAGTAGACCTTCAGTCTGTTTTAATGGGTATCCTCAGTGCTTTGTGTGTTTGTGGGAGGGGATTAATCGGTGCAGGGATATCATTAGAGCTGCAAGGATTAATCGATTAGTTGTCAACTCTTAAATTAATTGCCAACTATTTTGATATTCGATTAGTCGGTTTGAGTAATTTTTTAAGACAAAAGTAAAAATTCTCTGATTCCAGCTTCTTAAATGTGAATATTTTCTAGTTTCTTCACTCCTCTGTGACAATAAACTGAATATCTTTGAGTTGTGGACAAGACATTTGAAGACGTCATCTTGGGCTTTTGGGAAACACTGATCCACAATTTTCAGACATTTTAGAGACCAAACAACTAATTGAATAATCGAGAAAAAAAAATTAGATTAATCGACTATGAAAATAATCGTTAGTTGCAGCCCTAAGTACCATAGAGCTCTATAAGCCTCCGCCGGGCAGCATGGATTTAAGTCACAATCCAGTAGCAATAGTGAGCTGTTAACTTGACAGATTCCCCTTGGCTTCAGTGGCCCCCCTGTTTACCAGCAGCAACAATTGTTGTGAAACATTGACCCTTTTCAGTGAAAAATACAACATGCCGATTCCACGCAATTTATCTTCCATTTCCCCCTCTTCCCCTCCTCTGTGCGTTTCTTCTCCCAACCTCATCGTCTCAGCCCTGCATCCAGAGAACTGTGAGGCCTGTGTGCTTAAAACACCTTTGGCCTATCCATCTCCCTCTTTAACAACCCCATCTGCCTTCTTTCTTTTGACCACGCTTCATGAACCTACCAGGTTTGCACTCTGAGATGTAATTGCACGAGCTAATGATGCATCAGGACTACATAATCCAGGTCTTAAGTGCCAAATAAATGACTCCCAATGTGTTTGGGTTCAGCGAAGAGGCTGGACTAGAGCCTGGGCCTTGCGGTTTGTGGTGTAACTTTCTTTCTCTTCCTACTTTTTTCTTTCTTCCCATCTCTTGTGTAGGTTGATTGGAGAGTTCTCTCTGTACAGTTGAGACAGCGAGCCATGTTAATGTGTATTGCTATCAGATGCCGTTATCATTACAGCACCAAGCAGATGGGGCAGGAGTAGTAGCCACACTACATGATGTTTAATTGTATTATTCCCTACTGCATAAGAGACACAAGGAATTGGAATCCAAAACCCATCCATCAGCATTCATCTGTCATAGGCAATTACCATCCGCTACTGGTAATTGCATATGACAGGCCTAATAATGGATGTGCTGGGTCGGTCACAGTTCATGGATACTTGGGTCAGGCCTCGTAACTATCGGGTGAGAGCTGAAACTTGTGATTGGACTGGTAATCGTAATTGCAAGGCGTATATTTTTACGTTAATTTTCATGACATTTACAAGATTCCTGGGCTGCACTGCGCATTGTCTTTTGCATACAAATGAGCATACACAGCCCACATCTTACCTATGTACGTGTACTTGTATTGGCATTTCATAAAAGCATGACTTAAAAAAAACAACAAATAACTGCAGAGTAATACACACATAGTTAATTTGAAGATTATAGCGAGTTGTGCTGATCTCTGCTCAAATTTAGTTTTACTTAAGTCCTCTAATTTTCCAGTTGAACATTACTTGAAATATAAATTTACTCAGCGGACTACTAGACCAATCTAGTCCAAAGGGGTCTAAATCAAAATAGAGGACATAGAGTTTCTGTTTTATCAGAGCTTGGGTTTTGTACGAGGTGGGAGGACGATAGGTTCTGAGATGAGCAGTTACATTGTGTAATGTATTACTTCCTCTTCTATCTGTAGATAATTTCTCTTTATTAATGTTAACTTTGTTCCCTTCAACATCCATTTTCTGCCATGTCTTATATTTAGCTCAGATTAAACTTTATGATCCGCTCAGTCAAGACTGAATATTTGCCTTAGTCTGAAATAGCTCTCGAGAAATAAGTTAAGATTTCAATGCCATACCTACAATAAAACGATATACAATAGCTAAAATGTATTTAAAGCAAAAACAGGTTAAAACTAGCTATGAGGCTTAGTTTATATTTCTTATATGATTTTCTTTTTCTTGAAAGTGTTAAATGAGAACTCCGGACGATTTTTACCTGAATCGTGATTGCTAGATGGCTACGAGTACTGTCGATAGGAGAGAGAAAAAAAAAAGGACTAAAATTGGTGCTAGCAAACTGGAGTTGCTGCAGCTATGGCCAGAGCTCCCAGTTAGCTAAAATGCCAGTTGTGGGGGCATATTTTAAAGAGAGCCTTTGTGCCTCTTAGCAGACACAAAATGCAATTAAAATTTCTATGCAACATGAACAGGGCCCTTATGTGACAACAAGGTGCATTTTCAACTCAGAAAAAACGTGTGGGGAAAAAACGTTTAAATTCAAAGTTTGTACTGTCACTTACCTTGTCTCGATACTGCCGGTAGCTAGCTCGGCCTGCTAGCTGCACAGCTGCGTCCAGGATCAGGGTGTTTAGCCAGGTGTCGGTGATAATCCTCACGCAGCAGTTCCAGCTCATCCCTTTTGTGTGTGATGGATCTTGCATTGGTGAGTAGGAGTCTGGACAGTGGCGGTATGTGTGGTAGTGTCCTTAGCTGGGCTAGTAGGCCCGACTGGCATCCCCGCATCTGCTTTCTCTCCTCCCGCTGCTGACAACAATCCACGGAGCGCCCAGTGGTCTGGCGATGTCTTCCAGAGGACAGGTCATGCCTTCGCGAAGAAAAATTTTAGCCATCTAGCGATCACGATTCAGGTAAAAATTGGCCGGAGTTCTCCTTTTAAGCTGAGCTGTTACCAAAAGCGTTAGGAGAGCAATTTCAGTGGGTATAATTTGGAGTGATTGCCTGGCCAGGATACGTCTTGGATTGCAATTACCGAGCAATTATGGTAGTCACGTTGTCCTTGCATCATGTGTTATTATTACGAACATTGTCGGCAGATGATTGCGTCCACACCAGTGCCACTAAGGGGGATGTTAACATGTCGCTTTGCCAGCCTAATTGAATTCATTTAGTCTCTCCTGAAGAAAGATGCACTGCAGGTGAATGTTTGACAGACTGGGTAGGGAAGTCAGAAAGTATTGAGAGATGAACTAATACATTGTTGATTTGGTCTTTCAATGGGATCTGTTAATGGAAAAAAGAAAGTTTGCTAGCCTTATCCTTAGGTCTGCTGACAACCCACATTTGACTTGAAAGAAGTTCAGTGCCAGATGGTCAGTCGGTCACTTTCACACAGCCACATTCTGTCTTATAGTGTTCACAAGAATTTCAAAAGCAGGTGGATGGGTCATTCTGTTGGCCATACTAAATGCAAATGTCTCCCTATAACATGCACATCTTTGCAAAATGGAGCAAGATCCAGAAACTGATGCAGGAAGGAGATCTGACAGAGCTACTGCAGAGGTTCATCCCGCTGGCACAGCGATAGAACCACGTCCATTCCAGACTTTTATCTGCTTTATCTTTTATATAAGGGCCGAGGTGGGATTGGTTGACAGAATAATCTGGTGCCTTGTTTAAGGGCATCGTGATGGTAGTTCCGAGAGTAACATAAAGCCACTCACTCATTTACTGTGAAGGCCAATTTTAAAAATCCCACTTGTTTGCATGACTGCGCTAGATAATTTTCTGAGCACAGTCAGGCTGCAGGAAAGAAGGGCATTTAGTTTACTCCCACACTGCATTCAAATTTTGTGAGAGCTCTTATTTGCATCAAGCTTATGCTTTTAAAACCTGCAGGGGTGTGGACAAGGGCTGGGTTCATCTCAGATTGGTGCAGTGTGTTTCAAATAGCCCGTGATGCAGGTACAATCTATGGCTTTTGTTTAGAAAACTTTCTGACCGTACATTCCCTCCACGTTTTCCAAAACGTGTCTTGACATTGTCTCCTTTCACATGCGGAGAGGTGGTCTGTGACTTCTGGCTCCAGGTGGAATTCCTAAAGTCACCATTGCTCTACCGAAGAACGGTGACAAGGCTCTTTTCTGTTACATTAAACATTTTACCCGCCTACGCTCTGTTTAACATACCCTTTCTCTCCTTTCATCCACTACAGTTCACTTTTCCTCATTCTCTTTAACCTCTCTGCCTTTTTATCTTTCATCATCTCGCATCAACGGTTTGCTTTTGCCTTTCTCTAATGTATGGCTGTCTTTTCTCACCTCCACTCTGCCTCTATTCTTTGCTCCTACCCTTATCTCCCCTCCCTCTTTTATTTAATTTTTTTTAATTCAAAATCTGACAGATGATCCTGACAGTCCTCGTTAATTGCGTATGATAGCGTTGAGTCTCGGATGGGTCACACCGCTTGGAAGACGGACGAGCTGATATCAGTTAATGACTGTCCAGCTGCCCTCTCCTTATTTCCCCTCTTACTTACTCCCACCCACCATCCAATCCCCAGAGGACGACTGTCAGTGGCTCTTTCTCCTGAGCTGTAGATAAGGAAGGACGGAAGGAAAGAAGGCTTCTCTAATGTGACAGTCCATAACAACAGCGGGCTGTCAAGCCAATAAACCCCTTTGTTGCCGTAAGGACAATGAGTCACGTGCATTTTGGGTAACTGCTTTTGTCATTTGTAGTTGATATTTTCATAATGAACACGCAATGTAATGCTTTCTTGAATGCTAATTTGGAGAAAAGTGCTGATAAATTATTAATTATTATATATCGATTTTTTTTTTTTTTTTTTTTTTTTTTTTTTTAAGCCATCTAGCCAAAACTCGAGGCAGGCTGTGATGAACAATCTCAATCATCTCTGTAACGTTTTGGAAACCTGGGCCCTACCACAGAGTTCAAAATGGCTAATAATTACAACAGCAGTTTTGTAAATGGCAGGATACTGCTCCATTAGGTTGAGTCCTATCCTTAGAGCCGAGAGGCAAGACATGGTTGATTTTCATTGAAGTAGATTGGCTGATGAAGATTAGGTCTCCTAGGCACCGGCTAATTAGAGATGCGAAGACCTGAGTTTATTAGCGGTGAGGCAAAGAGCATGGACTGCGGCTACAGTGAGGACATATCAGGAACATCACACACGTTAAACATAGCCTCGTTTTTACTTCAAACAGTCGGTGTACTGCACAGGGCCCTAATTGGATCTGCTCTCACGTATAGACGAGACAGGGGCACGAGGCCTCGCCTACTCAGGTCACAGCTTTGACTGAACTTTTTGTTAGAGAACACTATACATGGCAACATTCTTTGACATTTTTAAGTCATTTAATAAGTAAAAAATTGCAAATGTCTTTTACATAATTGTAAATTGAATATTTCCCATTGAATATCTTCCATTGTCAAGACTGTTGGTCAGACAAAACAAGCATTTTAAAGAGTTCACCTTTTGGCTCTGGATATTGTGATGGGCATTGTTTAACTATTTTCTGACATTTTCGAAGCCAAATGATTCATCAATTAGCTGTGCAAATAAGTCTTAAGGCAGATCTAGTTGACTTGAGTTTTATCATATAGAGTGACAACTGGATGAGCAGTGGAGCATGGCTTATGTTTGCCCTTCTTAAGAGAATAATCTGCTGGCTCTAAATAAGTGTGTTGGTGTAGATGCCTTTGTCTCAATCAATAAAATGTATTGATAATAATGTAGGTTGTTATGGTCCATGGTCCTGCTGTTTGTAATGCCCAGAATTTTTCTTGTTTTCATCTAAAATATGTTCCCCCCCCTCTTGGCACCTTTTTATGTTTCCTCTCTTCTTGCACTTTCCCTTTAGCTCACCTACCATTACTTATGTCTAAGGCTTCATCAAAAGATTATAATTTATAAATCCCACAATTATTTTCTTGATTAATTGATCTGCCCACGAAACCTCAGAAAACAATTACCTAAAACCCAAGTTTACGTCATCACATGCTTTTTTTTTTTTTTTTTTTTTGACCAACAATCACCCATCTCTGTGTCGGGTGTCTCATTATCTGTCCCCAACATCCCTCCCACCCTTTATTTTGCTCAACCTCTCTCTCTCTGCCCCCTCACTCAGGTATACCCGGGGTTGATGGTGACTGCCGGCCTCATCCACTACATGCTCAATCTGCTCCACATCACTGTCCACATCCGTGACGTGTGTGTCTTTCTGGCACCGGTGTTCAGCGGTCTGACAGCCATCTCCACCTTCCTGCTGACGCGGGAGCTGTGGAACCAGGGTGCAGGGCTCCTGGCAGCCTGCTTCATCGCCATCGTGCCTGGCTACATCTCCCGCTCGGTCGCAGGCTCTTTCGACAATGAGGGCATCGCCATCTTCGCCCTGCAATTCACCTACTACCTCTGGGTATGTACACTGGTCACTTGATGGAAAGCTGCGATGAGGAACTGTACATAAAAATTTAATTTAGGCCAATATGTAATTGTAATGAGGATGTACCTCTGATATTATGTTTTATGGTCAGTTTAAACTTCTCCTTTTGTTAGAAATCAGAATAAAGCCTGCACATGTGCTCACTCAGCTTTTAAATCTATTTTAGCTATAAAAAATTACAAAAAATGTGTCGACATTTCTATCCCAATAATGAGGGCTCAGTCTGTTAATTTTCAGAGGACAGGCTTTATGTAGCCCGAGAATTAGCCCAATTTTTTAAAATTATTTATCCAGAGGCTTAAAAGGCACACTGGGCATCTTTGCTGACCATGTGGAGCCCAGGAAACTGAATGTTGCACTGTAACGCCTTCGCAAAAAGATGACCTTAAGAGTAGAATTAAAAAAGATCTTGGGTTAAAGGTTGAAGCGCGCCCTCCCCCAATCAATTTTTCTTTCCTTTTTTCAAATACACAAAGTAAATACAGCGGGTTCACCTACCTGCATACAGGGCGGCTGACCTTGTTGAATTCACACCATCACTGTGCTCAACAAGGTCAGATTTATTTTGAATGTAACAAAAATATTGTTCCCAAAACAACTTCGTCCAGGTTATTCTTGTTCTGACAAGTAGACCTTGAAAGCTGAAAAAACATCCTGAATTTTTTTTCACCTTGGATGTTTGCAGTAACCATGGTGCCAATGATTTTTAAAATGGGCTTTCGCAGTAGGTGGAAGTAAAGAGCTTTTCAAGTTGAAAGATGTACAGTATGAAACCAACTTTTCAGACTTTCAGTGTACCTTGGTGTGTCCACTCCTTTTAGTTGCATCACCAGCTGCCCTACAGCCCCACAGCTGTCTTACTATGAGTGCCTTTTGCGTGTCTTTAATGTGAAATTGAAGTGCTCTGCTTTAAATTTTTTCATCATCCCCTTCTTCCTTGGTATTAGAGTTGACCTTAGGGTTTTTTCATTCTGTATTAAGCTTCATCCATTTAGTGATGCATGTTTTATTTTTTACTTTTAAACTCAGATTAAGAATAATTCCAAAACAGGATTTATGTGAAAATGACAACGTGGAAAGGAAACTAAAAAGAAATTATTAACATTTCCAGATAACCAGTGTAAATGGAAATAATCTGCTTTTTCAGTTAAACCAGGTTTTCTCCCTTACACTAAAGAGGTCAACATCAACAGATTAAGAGCAGTGCATTACACGTATGAATTCCCCACACAAAGCAAAGTACAAATAAGATACAATCCAAGCCACAGATCTGGAAGAAGCCTTGAGGATAAGTGCCTCAACTTCCAGTTCCACCTGAAACAATTGCCACAATGCTTGTTGGTGCCTAAAGTAACATAAGTGCAATTTTTAAAGACCAAAAATGGATTCTGCGGACTGAATCAAGTTCGGTAACTAGTTTCAAAACCGAGGGACCACACAGGAGAAGTGTCAGCAGTGACGGTAGGACTAGTCGTCGTGAATGAGGGAATTCAGGTACATGGATGACATGTTTGTTGCTACTTTGTAGGCGAGCATTACTGACCTGAACTTAATGCTAACGGCAACAGGGCGCAGAGTGGAGAGTAATGAAAAGTGGAATGACCTGCTGTTTCGGCTGGTTGAAGACCAGACTGCCGCAATTTTGACCATTTGAAGAGGGTTTGACTGTGCGTGCTGGCAGCCCTGGACTTGAAAGATCTGGATTTTTTTGCTGGTTCTTCTGTCACAAAAAAATACGATGAAATGAATAGATGTGGACAGTACCTGATGTTACAGTTAAAAGTAATCTTGTTTCTGCTGCAGAGGTCAGAGAGGATTGCTTTAGCAAAACACATAGCCTATCATTAGAGCACTATAGGCATATTTCTAGTCTATAAAATGATTTTCTATTAACAAAATCGCCTCATGTTCCTGTAGACAGGAGTCATAGAATATAAAGATAAGAGGTTACAGTGAAGCAATTACAGTCATCACTGTAAAAGAAAAGAATCTTACCTGCATTATCACAGGAGCAGGTGTCAAATGAAAGCGAGCCCACATTTAATAGTCGACTTTATCAATGTAGAAGACAAGCAAAAGACTGAATTGTTTGTAAGGAAGTGATCTGCAATCAGCCTGTGAAAAAAAAATGCCTGTACAATATTTCTTTGGAAATCATTAAGGCTATCCTTAATGCTTTGCTGTAAAGAAAAGCAGTTGTAGTTAACACGGTTAGCCATCTTTATCTCTGGCTTTAAACGTTATATTAGACAAATATTAAGAACAGAAATGACCAAATAAATTCAAATACCAGCAGTCACCCATTGGTTTGCTCCTTTCTAAAGCGTATTTTATGTCTTTTTCTTTGCATCGCTCCTGCTGCTCTGTTTACTTTGGCAAATGACATCACATTTTATTTTAGCTCAGAAGCTTTGGGTATTATCTAGAAAGGATTATCACATGATAGGATGCCGCAATGCTTTTGGCGACTCATGCAAATAAGCTAGGCCTACATGTCTGTTATTCACCAACTGTAGCTGCGTAGTTGTAGGGAGACGTTTCACTGCTGGTTATAGATGAGGCAGGCAAATAAAGCTAAAGTTTTAATTAAACTACAATGATACTACATTGGTGATTTTTCATTATACCCGCAGCGTTCAAACATGACTGCCTGCAGCAGTTAAAGAGTACCTTTACAGCTCGAAACAGAGCAAGGCCTGCAGGAGCCCCCACATTTATGCATATGTGTATTTAGAGGCCATACAACGGTGCTCATTAGCATCCACTATAAAATGTTCCGCCTCAGCTGATAGTTTACTGTACAGGTTCAGGCTACAGTTAAGCCTAAACTATCCACACAACAAATGCAAAGACATGTTTTCCTGCATGTCGCAGATGTTTAATTCAGAAACAAGGAAATCAAGGTTGTCTCTTTATGTTCACATCACCTGTATGTACATAAAGATGTCTCTTTTATAAGTGGCTACAAGTGAAACATAGTTGTTGTTGAAGATGCTGAAAACCACTCAGCAATTAACAAATAGGCAGCATCCACATGTTGTATTTTTTTTTATTTTTATCTTTTTTGGTTTTCCAAGGCAAGGCAGCTTTATTTAAATAGCACATTTCAGCAACAGGGCAATTCAAAGTGCTTTACATAAAACATGAAAGAGCAGTTAGAAAACAATTAAAAACAATTTAAAAGACAAGAATACATTTTACAGTGCAGTATAAGAATTTAAAGAACTGAGAGATAAGAATTTAAAGAAAGAGCAGTTAAAACAGTTAAACATATAAAAGCAGAGAAAATTGGTTATTTAAAGAAAGGCAACATCAAAAAGCTAGGTCTTCAGCCTTGATTTAAAAGAAGTGAGAGTTGCAGCGGACCTGCGGTTTTCTGGGAGTTTGTTCCAGATATGTGGAGCATAAAAACTGAACTCTGCTTCCCCCTGTTTAGTTCTGACTCTGGGGACAAGAAGTAGACCTGTCCCAGACGACCTGAGAGGTCTGGGTGGGTCATAGTGTAGTAGCAGATCAGAAATGTATTTTGGCCCTAAACAGTTTAGTGATTTATAAACCAGCAAAATTATTTTGAAATCATTTCTTTGAGGCACTGGAAGCAAAAAGAAATAAAGTCTTGGTATTTTTATTTAAACTCTAAAATGTAGGGTTTCCAGGTTCAATTTAGATGTATAATTTAACTGTCGTAATGTAATAGATGTTAAAAAAAAAAAAAAAAAACTTATATACACACATTTGTTGAATGGCAGTGGTGGACCATGTTAGAAAGGCTGGTGAGCATGAATACTAGTACTCTAACTGTCCTCATCCAAGCTGTAGAAAAGCAGTGAATGGTAATAGTAGCTTGTAGGCTATTTTATATTTTTTTTTACCTTCAAGGCATTGATTTCCCTTTCATACTCCAGCGTAAAGATATGCTGCACGGTGGAGGCTTTCATCCAGGTAGAAGTAGTGGTGCATGTATTTCATCATGCCATGCCTCACTGCTGTTTGTCACAGAGTAACAAGCTTGGAAGTACAGTTGCCGCCGGGTTGGAAGGGAGCTTTTATCTGTCCAAGGATTCAGCATTCCCAGTTTATGTCACTTTGTCAAATCATACATGGATGCATGTCCACATGCGGTTTCATGGTGATATTAGACACTTGGCTTGTGCTTGTGGACAACTCCCTCACTGTTTCTGATTTGGCAATTACCTAGAGTTTGGTATCCAGGTGGCTGGCTAAGCATGCCTGTTGTGTCTACAGTTTAAGTCCTGATACAATACACCTGGCACTGTGTATGTGTGCCGACTCAGCAGAGTGAAACTAAACCGCTAATGGTGTCCATGGGAGAGTTTACATCCTCAAACATGCAGTGATTTGGGAGCATAACATACTTAGAAATGTATATTATACACACGTGTATATACAGGCTTTTATATGTACATGCACAGTGCTCAGCATAAGTGAATACACCCATGCTAAAGATTTTGATTGATTAAAAAGAGGAATTAAAAAAATCATCTTTTGGAAATTGATCTTAATGCCTAATTAGAAAAATTTGGAAAAATCCAACCTTTAAGGACACCAATTTTCTTTGTGAATGAATAATGTATCGTAAATAAATACACATTCTTCCTTAAAATACAGGGGGCATAAGTCAGTACACCCCTATGTTAAATTCCCATAGACTTAGACTAGTTAGAGACTTGAGTCCTTGAAAAGCACTATACAAATTAAATTTATTATTATAAAGGCAGGCAGATTTTTATTTTTAAAGGCCAGTTATTTCATGGATCCAGAATACTATGCATCCTGATGAAGTTCCCTTGGCCTTTGGAATTAAAATAGCCCCACATCATCACATACCCTTCACCATACCTAGAGATTGGCATGGGGTACTTTCCATAAAATCATCTCTGCCTTAAAAATCCTTTATCGGTTGGGCTCTAATATTACACAGTACAGTTGGGCAAGAAGAACTGCAAACTCTGCAAAGCTGCAGACAAGTGAACTGTGTAAAGGGTGAACTTGAGGTGAAATCTGGATCAACTGTGTTATGAAATGCGACTGAGCTGCATTATGGAATAATACACTCCACTTTATAAATGTTTGAAATAATATTAAGAACAATCAGTCATGGCAGGTCGGGACGCCCAAAACATAATTGATAATTTGCCTAACAATTGAAATGTTTGTCAGCCTCTTTATGTAGACCGATAGATGTTGTGTGTTAGGGACATCGGTTTGTCTCTGCGCTTATGACCTCTTGTCATCTTGTCAGTATGGACAATACGTCTACAAGTGAGGCAGGTGTTCCTTGAAGCAGCCATCACTGCCTCTTAAGGTGATGTGTCATCAGCAAAGCAGTGCCATCTAAAAAATCCCTCTCCAATCACCTACCACCTCTCACGTCCTCGGTTCTATTTGGCAAGGGCCCTGAAAAACAATCATCTCGGCCATGCACCACTGCTTCCCATTATCGGTCTCATTTACCTACATTTGTCTTTGCGTTTTCTTTGCCTCCTCTCCGTCTTTCTTCAATCTTGTCTCCCTTTAATTGTCCTTGTCTTCTTTTGTCCCTACCATTGTTTTGCTCTAGCTGTGTTCTGCCTCTTCTTTCTTGTTCTTCCCACCTTGCTCTCTTCCTGTATCTCAGTATTGCTCGTTCCTTTTTTCCCACCCTGTTCCTTGTCTCTTTACCCTCGTCCTCTCCTTCACATGGAGAAAACGCACAGAGCCGCTCTCAAGTCTCAGCCCAATCTTCATTATCCGACTCCTTCATTTTATCCACTAATAACCCATTCAACTTCACTAGCTTAATCTGTGTTTACCCCCTCTCTCCTAACCCACACATGCACGCACGCACATACACACGCACATACACCATCCTATAATCTATAATTGAATCCTCTCAGACCCAGGAGAACTGCTCTTTTTAACACCACAGCTCTCCATAACATGAATACACACACACACACACACACACACACACACACACACACACACACACACACACACACACACACACACACACACACACACACACACACACACAAACAAAGAGCTAACCCTGTGCACCATGCTTATAATGTTATAACAGTAATGCCACTCTTTCTCTTGACTCACATTTAATTAGCTGGGCTGGTATCACACTGTGTGACTGGTGTGTCTTGACAAAGCGAGTGGAGGCTGGGAGGGCAGTTGGAAAAGGGGGTTGAGGTGCCAGTTGACTATATACATGCCTCTGAATGGACAATGCAAGGCTGCACACAAATTTTGGCTCAACTTGAGTGGGAATATTGTCTGAGGCGAACACACCAGCTTGCACAGTAACTGTGACCAGGGCATGTAATATTAAAATCATCCCCATCTCCCCTAGAGACATAAATCTAATCGCAATGGCACTTTAGTCCTATTGACCTAAACAGAGTAACAAGGCCCTATAACAACAAATGTTCCACCTTCGTATAGTAGAGAATGATAATCAGGTCACCGCCGACCTACTTACCGTGGCCCACCTCAACACATGAGGAAAGCACTGCTTGAGGACAGTTTATTTTTGTGCATGCGCCAGCAGTTTGAAGCAGCGTCAGTGTGTCTGTCTGTGCAGTTTATTGATCCAGGGGTCTGTCTGGGATGCTCTGCTAGGTATTACTAGCAACTCTCAGCCATTGTTGGATGTTATCATGTCTCTTAACCTCCCCTCTCCCCCATTGTCACTTGTACTCTCCCAGAGTTTGACTTTGAATTCAAAAGTACACTGTTAAATTTGTGTGTGTGTGTGTGTGCTTGCAACTTAGTCATTATCACAGTGTGTTTTTAAATGTTAATGTTTACACTTGTCTGCTTTATCGGCCTGTGGCGGGGAAGGAGTACTTGTTCACAAGATGTTTTCGTTGGTCTAGACTAGTCTGAACTTCTCTTTTCTCATCTCCTCTCTTACCACAGCTGGCTGTTCCACATCTGCTGTGATCATTAAACTGTAATCATTAAAATGCTTTTTTAAAGACACAAAATAGAAAGTTTTAACACTTTTCAACCCATTCCATGTGTAACTTTGAGTTTGTTTTACTCTTTTCATTTTACATTAGTTTTAAAATGTCTTGACTTTAAAATATGGTGAATCACAATGTAAACAAAGCAAAACAAAGTCTTCAGTCCAGATTAAAATATGTTCCACTGCAACTGAACATCATGTTATTATAACAGGATGTGCATCCTCTGTTTCTTTTGTTTTGTGTTTTTTTTGGTTCCTAATGTCCTTGATAGACAAACTGTTGGTCTAGTTGTCTTATTTGATGTTGGAAACATATGGATATTCATAACAGACTCTGTTTCTCTCTCGTAGGTGAAGTCAGTGAAGACAGGCTCTGTATTCTGGACTATTGGCTGCTGTCTCTCCTATTTCTACATGGTGAGAATAGTTCACACACAAACATTGACACAAACACACTGGCTACACATTAACCATATACAAATTTGACTTCATCCTCCTTATTATTTTTTTTATCCCAATGAGAATTGTAAGTCAAAATCACATTTACTTGATCCCATCTTTTGATTTTTTTATTCTTGTTCACTCTGCTTTTTACACATTTATATTTTTTATTTGACTTGTGTGTGTGTGTGTGTGTGTGTGTGTGTGTGTGTGTGTGTGTGTGTGTGTGTGTGTGTGTGTGTGTGTGTGTGTGTGTGTGTGTGTGTGTGTGTGTGTGTGTGTGTGTGTGTGTGTTGTATTTTGCTTGCGTTTTTTTGTTTTACTGCTGTGCAACCAACTAGCCTTTGGAAACAGAGTAATTTTCATCAGTTTCAGTTCTCATCGACCTCAATGACACTAAAGTATATTTAAAGCAAAAATCGCAGCGCTGCCATAAAAATAATTCAACATAAGTGACAAGGGATTTTGTTTCAATCTTTTCAGTTAAATGTAAAATTAAGACAAATATAAATATTCTGTATTTTGGCATGCACAAAGAACATTCACTGTTTTATACTTGTCTTTACTTGAGTTGAACACACTGGCACTAACTGATTCTGCGGCACTGTGATGACGAGTGGACATTAAAAATGCTCTATTCTCAAACACTGCTGCAGGAAATGCTTTGTCCTTTTAGTCAGACTTCTTCCCTCCTATGAAATATTGCCATGTTTTGCAAATGTCTTTTGTAAAGTAGCTTTGGGGCCTCATTTATAAAACTCTGCGTCAGAAGTGGCATACGGACGAAACCTAGGATGGGAGTACGCACAGAAATATTCGGCTTTATAAAACCGTGCACACGCACGTTGTATGCCAGTTTCCATTTATAAATACAAATTGACTCTGAATGTGGCGCAGCTTTGGCGGCTTCATGTCACGCCCATAATTGCCCTTAAATAGTCAGTGACATGCCCCAAATTAATATTCATACCGACATCATGTGCAGAGAGGAAAACAAAGCAAAGGACTTTCACTGAATGTGAAGTTGTAGTTCTTGTTAGAGTGGTGGAAAAGAGGAAAATATGTTTGGAGGGCACAGTGTGGGCATTACTAATGCCAAAAAAGCTCTAGAGTGACAACATGTTGCAGACCCAGTTAATGCCACAGCCTCAGAGGTTGGACCGTGGCCCAAATTAAAAAGAAATGGTCCGATATTAAAGTTGATGCAAAAAACGCCTAACGCTACACAGAAAGTGTTTCTGCCACGGGACGCTGGAGCTGACCTCTCTTGAAGTGGGACAGGTGTCTGCACGACACCGGTACGACGTGGTTTCTCAGAGTGTAACTCTGGGCCCAAAAGGGCACAGAGATCCAACAGGATAGCTCGAGGCAGTCGAAACCGGCTCTGAGGCCACTCTCCTCGTTTGCAGGCAAGTCTTCTTGCTGTCGGTCTCCATTTGCCACACCTCCAAACAGTGCAAAGCCAGCCATTGTGCGTCATTCCTAGGGCCCTATGAAATCAGTTTAATTTTTTTTCAAATTCCATTTATTTTTTCAAATTCCGTGTTTTCGGATTTATTTTTAGCCCTTTCGGATTTTTTGGATTTGCTTGTTTTCTTTTCACTTCTAAGCACTATTGACCTTTAAAAACTCAGTGACACAAACTCACAATTCAGCTTTTTTTAATTTAAACTGTTAATATATTCAGCAAAGCACATTCAAAATTACCTAAATAAAAGCTTTGGATCCTCACCTATAACAATGTTGAGGACACTGCCATCTCTGTTGTCGGAGGTTTCGTCGACAACAACGAAGATTTTCTTTCCACGGATCTCTTGCAGCACTTTTTGCATGTGCTGGTCAAAGACCCGCGGCAGGTGGCTCTGCCTGAGGCTGCTGGTGTTCTCTGGGAGTGGGCCTCCCTGCTTGCAATGTTTAACAAGAAACGGACGTATCCTCTTCATTTTCTCAAGCGGTATGTCAGCTTCAGCACACATTGCAACAAAATATGGGGAAAGACCTTTCTACGCTTGTTTTAAACTGAAAAATGAGAAGGAAGTAAAAACAAAAAAGTTTATTTAATATCAACAAAATGTATGCAAATTCCGTGCGATTCCGCATGTATAAGAGAATTCCGTTTTCATGCGTAGATTCCACGATTCCATCCGCATTTTCCACGTCACGGAAATCATAGGGCCATACATTACGCATGGAATGCCTTTTTCTACCCATCAATTTGATTGTATCTAAAAAAAAAAAAAAAAAAAAAAAAAAAAAAAAAAAAAAAAAAAATAAAAAAATTTTTTTTTAAAAAAATTTTTTTTTTTTTTTTTTTTTTTTCCACAAATCTATCAAACAGGTGTTTGTGTAGGATATTAATTGTAAGAATGGCTTAGTGAATTCTTAATATCAATGAGAGGCAATATTTCGATTTGTTTAACACAATGGTCTCAGTTTCACGTTTTTCATCCATCTGCCGTCGATGTCGCCGTTTGTCATCTCACCCGTTTCTGTGCGTACGCCTGGGTCAGAGTGTCCGTGGAGGACCGCACATAGTTTATGTATTTGGAGGTAGTTAAAAATTCAGATCTGGTTCTTGATAATTAACCGTGCTCCTAAGATGGTAGTGTTAGGGTCCTCTGTCCAGCATTGACCTGGCAAGGCATGGAAAAAGAGGAGCAGTTTAGCCAGTGTTGTCTGCATTATTCATAAATTCAGGCACAAACCCATCAGGGGATTGATGAGAGAGATGAGATAAGAGGACGGTCTGGGCTCAATGCCGCAGTGACAGATTGTTTGTATGTGTATGTGAGGGAGCCTGAGTGCCTATGAAAAGCTCCAGCTTCTTGCTCATTCCAGGCTAAATCTCTGTGGCCGGCAGTGAGACAGATATCAAATGAAACCGATTACCGAAATCCAGCTTCATCGATCACACTGGGCCACAGCGTCTGAGGGGGCATAGAGAGGATTGGAGAGAGAGAGAGAGAGAGGGGGGTGATGGACAGATGAATAGAATAGGAGACAAAACAGAATGGAGACAGGCACGGACAAAAGGATAGAGAGAGGGGTGTGGAAAGATACGGGGGGGGTATAGTGGACCGAGAGATGGAAAGAAATGCAGAATGATAAGACAGGAGAGAGGATATGCTGTGATGTGTAACTTCCACACTGCCCTCGTCAGAAGCAATGGGAACATGGACACCCTCTCTACCCCTCTCCTCAGCGATGTGATGTTGCTCTGTACTGTATCCGCAGCCCACCCAATGTTGCAGATGAGTCCTCTAGCAGTGAGTAGCAAACTAGGCTCGTATGTCTCCATCAACACCACTGACCTCCTGACCTCGCCCACTCATTTTGGTCTTGCACACAACGTGCTTCATCCACTTGTTGACCCACCCCTACTGTTTTTATCACTTTACACTGTCATTTTAATCAGGATATAGCCAAGGCTACGTTTTCTCGTGGGGCTTAATCAAATGTGACACTCGTAAAGCAGATATGGAGACAGAGAGGGACAGATCCCCTGCCTGGATTTTGGCATAATAATAGGGGAAAGGACAGAGAAGGACAAGATTAAGAAGAGGATCAGAGCATCAGGACCGAACTGATGGACAGGAGCCACAATAACCATTCTGGTAGCTATGCAACATCCTCCTTTTATCCCACCAGGGGTGAGGGTGGAGATTGGGCGGGGGGGTGACAGACAGAGGACAGAGCAAAAGCAAATGCACTGCTCATTCCCAAAACTACTTTTCTTTTTTTTTTTTTTTAACATATATCCATGAAGCCTATTAATAATGCTATCAGCTGGTCAAAATGTTCACCTGTGATGTATCTCAACATCTACTTGATGGATTGGCAAAAAAATTTTCACAGATATACATGTTCCCCATAAAGGCGCTGACACACTAACCCGATAATTGGCCGTTGGACAGTCTGGCGAGGTCGGTGACTCGAGTCTGTTCGGTGTGTTCTGTGCCGTCGTCCGTCTGAAGGGCTGTCGGCCTTCATTTTGGCCGACCTGACATGTTCAGTCGGAGACAGGGCAGTCGGGACTCACCCAGAAATGGCGAGCGGAATGAGCGTGACTAGAGTCTCTCAAAATCTGATGATCTTTTAAACTGACCTTTGTTGATCTGAAATGAAGACAGATTCAGCAACTGCACGGCCTATTTCTCCCTTAAAATGTTTTCAGAAACATGTTTCAGTTAACTATTTTAGTACAATATGAGATCGTATTCTGAACAAGCCGCCATGACAGTCTGGCTTTGAATTTCCGGAGAAAACAAACCCACGTGACACGTTCGTCCAATCAGCTGCCGGTTTTCATTTTTTGGGCAACAATACAGATTAGCACCGCCTGCTGTTATGGAGACGTATTACATCTCGTCTCTGCGGTGTGTTCTGAGGCACTTTTTGGACCAACTCAGGGAGACTGATCAGTCCGACTGGCTTTTCTGCCGACGGTTGGCTGTCTCGTTGGTGTGTAACCGCCTTAAGATGTATCCTAATGACTTTGTCGATGAATGCTATCATTGCTAAACTAAGATTGTGGACACTATAGGCTACCTGCTGAATATCAGCATGTCATTGTTATTAGCATGCTGATGTTAGCTGCTGATGTTAGGTTACAGCCTCACAGAACTGCTAACATGGCTGTAGACTCTTAGTCTTGTTTTACTTCACCATCAAGAGTGAGATAATTGTAATAGGAGTACAATGTAAGCAGGAGTCTGGCCTATGCCCAAGGCTTAGCCCTGGAGCGATCGCCATCTGACTCATATTGCAGGCATACACACATACAGCCATGCTAACAGGGGAATCGAATGTAGATTCACAAAGCAGTCTCTTTTTATTGTCATCTTAAAGTGTTCTTAATGAACCAGAGAGGAACTGCTAGTGTTACATATGGTGCAGTTGACACACACACACACACACACACACACACACACACACACACACACACACACACACACACACACACACACACACACACACACACACACACACACAAAAATCCTTGTAAAACCCTTCTCCCTTTTGCATGCTGTGTTCTCTATTTCCTCTTCAGAGTGGCCCTGCGGTCATCAGATAAGCCCGGTATGAAATGCAGAGAGCGATAACCACTAAAAGACTTTACTCCAAACATTTTCTGATTCTTGCCCTCAGCTGTTAGCCTGTGGCTTGGGCAAAGGGCTGGCCAATGGAACCATAATTTCAAATTCACACACACTCTGACAAACACACTCTCTCACTCACTCACTTTCCTTTGGTTATTGTGTTATGCATTCTTCTTTGCATGATCCTCTAATGTGACCAGACGGCCAGCTTCTAGGGCTGGGTACCGAACGTCGATACTTTTATGGCACCAAAAAAACTCCAATCCTATGAGTATTGAAAAATTATTTATCTTTCGGTGCCAAATTTCGGTTCCAAAAGCGTCTGAGCGCGTAAGCGCAAGCTTATCTGTCCTCTCTGCATATTGACACAGAGCGGAGCTCCGACACACACACGCGCACACTTCACTCAGACAGCATTTGCTGCAATATGATATTAATGGCGAGCTGAAAGCGGTCGCAGTGCTGTTGACGTTACACTTCCTCTTAGAAAAGCAGGCATGGTTTCTCTGCCCTGATGACTGACTGACAGGCTGAGCTTGCAAGGCACCCAGAATTTTTTAATTTTGATAATGGTTTTGATTCACAATTTAAAGTGGAAAATAAAAGCTTTGTGTTTAATGTATTTTTCTTGATGTTGAAATGGATTTTAAAACATATGGTATTGAAAAAAGTATCGTTAGGAGCCGGCATCGAAACTGAGGTATCGAAATTGGCACCGGATCGAAAGATTTTGAACGATACCCAGCCCTACCAGCGTGTACCTTTCTTTTTTCCTCTGGTTAGTTGTGTGCTCTGCTGGCATCATCCAAAGACTTGAGAAGTAAATCTAAAATCAAGTTATGTTGTAAGAGTTTGCTGAATAACAGATGCTGATACCACCTTCATGTCATTTTGGGAACAGGGAGGAAAACGTTAACATATTTACAGATCTCTGAATTGTGAATACTTGTGACTAGCATGCTAAACTAAGATGGTGAACATTATGCGCACTAAACATCGACATGTTAGCATTATCATTGAGAGCATGTCACTATGTTGATGTTAGCATTTAGCTCCACTGTAAGTACAGTGTCAGTTGCTTAGTGTTTAGAAACTGATATATTCAACTTGGTGCTAAATATCACTACATAGCAAACAAACATGCATGCTTTATGCCAGCTGAAGTAAAGTGTTACTAAACCCTGCTTTAATACCAATTTGGTAAACAAACTCTATTAAACCCAAATGGCAAACTACTAATTATAGCTGTAGCACAATGGTAGTTACCTATTCATTTAGTATGTAAATTACACAAGTTATTAGAGCCGCTGGTGATTCAGAGTTGCCCTGAACACTTGCAAATAGTGACCATGGGAATTTTTCCAAAACACTATCTTCCGTCCCTCTCAAATGTCATTGGACCTCCTGCTTCTGCCCAATTATGTGCCCAAAGGGGAAAAACCAACCTTCATTCATCTGAGTCAATAATGCAACTCAGTGATGCTAGAGAGCCTGACTTAGAGAATCAATAATTTAAAGAGGCTTTTTTTTTTAAATTAGGTTTACCAGATAAACACAGGTGCGGTTGGCATGTTTTTTGTGAATTAACACATGCCATGATTTAAGTGACAGGGTGAGATCTCGCCTCTGTGCCAGTTTTGACCAAATTCAGAGAAAGAGGGCTTTGAATTACACTGTCTGCACTCTTTGTTTTCCTCTTTCTGTTATCATACATACACTAGTTTTACAGCAACAGAGCTAGTAGCACTGCACATTGTGTTTTGAGTGTTGTGTTTTTAGTTACTTCCCAGCCAGTCAGCAACAGAGACTCGATCAGCCGCCTCTGTGTCAACACTTAAAATGAGTCTTAAATTGAAGTCTTTTCTGGTAATCATTCAAGTTATACTTCTTCACGCCACTAATTGGCTGTCACCATCTGAGAGAACAGATGAAAACTACTGCCAAACGATAATGGCACCTAACCATTTAGCTACAGTAGGCACTTATTTAGGAGATTTCTTTTACTCTTTGCCTTAATTTAGCATGTTCATGTTTTTTTTATCAATTATAGATGATGTGCTCATTTTTCCTGTGATTGCTGAAGTGTAATGAATGCTCTTTTCATCGTACTGAGCAGGTGCAATGGGGCTCTTTCTGACAAGCTGCTGTGAATAAAGGATCAAACAATTTTCATACATGCAATCCCTTTTCCAACTTTTCCAACTCTCCTGTCTCGCTTTCTTTCAACACTTCGACTCTTTCTTTATGCTCTCCTCTCTGTCTGTCTAGTGCTCTCACTGTTTCCATTTGCCCTTTGCTGTAGTCAAATATTAGCAATTGAAAACTTGTAAGTGATGCTTTTGTAGAGTCGTTTTATAGCCCCCACATCCAGCTTTGTGCTATTTAGCGGACTTCAAAAACGCTTAAGGTATAATTTTAGTGGAGCTTTTAAAGTTATTGGTGCATCTCACATTTTACATCTTACATGTAAAGTAGGATTGCCTAGTTTTTATAGATTCTATATATACGTCAGGTTTTTATAGCTGTGCTTGTATCTAATAGTGAAGAGGCAGTAAGATGGTTTTACATCCATTCTTGAATTTCTATTCAAGGTGTGTGTGGTGATTTTTCTGCAGGTGTAGTTTATATGTATGGATTGATTGACTTTTTATTTAATTCAAATTGTGTTTGTGTGATTTCATGTTTATAGTCCCATAATGCACATATTCCGCTTTTACTTTTATTTATATACTGTATATTGGAGCTATGATGATTAGTCAAAAGCTATACTGTAGTACCTTTCAATCAGACTTTGGCAGACTTTTTAATCTGCACTTTGTATTGCATTTCCATATAGACCTTTTTAAAAGCAAGAAAGAATAAATAAATACAACGAACGCCTTCTGCATTGGGGGGCTTATTTTGAATTGCTGACCCAACAACTTAAGCATATTGTCGCTGCTCTGTGATAACAGTGTATCAGCTCTGTTTTCAGTTTTGTGACATGCATTTTTCCGATAATCTAACTGGTTTTTAAATGTTTTTTAGCTTAAGTAACATGGGAAACCCTTCGTGTCACAACAGGACCCTATGTTTTCGATTAGCTCCCGTCACTGAGGCAAACCTGACAACGGTCCTGCAAAGCTGATTTGTAGCTTTTTAACAGGAAGGCCTCGACTCAGCAAGGTTACCTTCTTTGGAACAGAAAAGAAAATTAAGAATAATTGATCATACGGGCTAGGTCTTTCTAAATGAAGACTATTCCTAGCAGGCTGACGAACATGTCTTTGTATGTGTGTTCCAGGTGTCAGCATGGGGAGGTTATGTGTTCATTATAAACCTGATTCCTCTGCATGTGTTTGTGCTGATGCTGATGCAACGCTACAGCAGAAGAGTCTACATCGGTAAGCTACACTCACTCACGCACACACAATAACTTTTACTGTGACTTCCCCTACGTACATTGGTTTGAATGGAAGCTGGCAGTCTTTTCAGATCCTCTTCCATTGGAATCTAAATATATGCAATGAACAGACAAAGCACTACTCTTTTCTATGCGTCTCCCAACATCGTTGCCCAAGCATTTGTCCCTGAAACGAGCTCAAATGCCCAGTCACGCCTGTGCTCATCTTCCACAACCGTAAGCATCCATCATTGGGAGTGCAGACAGACACACACCCACGCACCACTTAACAGTAAACACAGCCACCTGCTACCTGATCCTGTTTTTTATTTTTTAAATGTATTTATTTATATATTAGTTTTATTTTTTTTGCAAATACCAGAGGCAGAGCACTGGTGAAGAGGATATGCTTGTTATTCTACTGAACATCACAGTTCAACAGAGCACATAGCAGCTCCAGCACATTATCTCTTGGCACAGAGAACTCAAGCTCAATACTTCAAACCCTCCACACAGCCGTCGTCAGCTTAGTCGCGAGCTCATGGCAGGCACTTCTGTTGAGGTCAAGAAAAATGATACCATGCCAAGTATCTTTTACACATGATTATATGCCGCACATACTGTAACTGCAAAGCACAGTCTTTGAGAGCTTCGAAAATAATTTATGGCCTCTTCACAGTGAGAGGGCTTTGACCTCCCTCTGCTCTTTCTCCAAATGGTTCTTCAAGAATACATTTCTAAGTTGACGATGCGTGGCTGTTAGATGTATCCTCCTACCTTTATTGTTCTTCAAATATGTCTGCAGCCAGAGCATCATTCAGCAACCTTGTGCACCTTTTTTTTCTTTTTTCTTTTTTTTTTTAGCAAATGAGAAATATATTTGTAGACATATTCTGTTGACAGAAAAGACATTAGGTCATCAGGCTTGTCCTATTCATACCTGCAAACTAGTTGCTTTTTGGCGAAAATCGCCGTTTTGAATGGGAAAACGTCATCCACGTGAATCGTGTAGATCCGAAGAGAACCTTTTTCAGCCCTTCTGAGTTTGCAGATATGTATATTCCTCACCTGCGCTCCTCTTTACATCTTGCAGTTCCTCTTTTCAGAGCCAGGTGTCTCTAAGTCACTTTGAAGGAACATACAAATAGGGAAAAAAAAGAAAACCCCAGTTTAATAAAATGCCTTGCAGTCTGTATTCCCTCACAATTCATCTCTCTCCCCGTCTTGAGTCAATAGCAGATGTGTGAGAAAGAGATAGCTGAGGGCGGCCACAACTACTTCAAAAACGAGGCACATCTTCAGGAAGAGTATGAAATGTTAATTAAGCTGGCGTGTCTGCGAATTGGTTCCCCCCAGCTACGAAGGTAACTGTTCTCGGCACCGTCGTCTCACTCCAGGCCTCCCGCCACACTGCGTCGAGCCAGCTCCCATTTTCTCAGCGATGACATTAGATTGGGTGTTTTGTATTTACTCCCTCTGAGGTGCGTCATTGAAAATCAATAGACTTTAAATACCTCTATTGAGGTTGATTTCTCTTAGTAGGACCCAAACTGGAGTAGTGGAAAAGAAGGTTTTAGTAGTTCAAGTCGTTTATTTTGATTTTTATTTCTTATCTGATCTACCCTCTCTTTCCTGTTTCTCTTCTCTCTTTTACAGCTTACAGCACTTTCTACATTGTGGGTCTCGTACTGTCGATGCAGATCCCTTTTGTCGGCTTCCAGCCTATCAGGACCAGCGAGCACATGGCTGCTGCCGGTGAGTCCCACCCTCTCTACCTTCAAGGTAGCTGATCATGCGAACTTCTTGGAAGAACAAATTTCCTTTCTACAAAGTTTCAACATGAATTTCGTCTAGAGTGCAGTGATGAAGTTAGCATTTCTTGGAAAATGTATTAAGTTATGACTCAATCATGCCTTTCTCCGCCAAATGTCAGAGCTTCTCACGTATGTGATAGCACAGCCCTCAACTTAACTGTTTGATTCACTCTTATTTCCTTCAATATACTACCTGCCCCTAACAAATTAAGCAACTAGTTTGTAAATGCAATAATGCATTTAGCAGCTATTAAAAAATCTAAAAAAAAAAATCTAAAAAACCAAATAAATGCCTCATGTACTATATGTCAGTTCATTTGTCAACTGTTTACCATATCAACTTTAATTAGGTGATAATGTCACTGTTGTGTTAACAGAATGCCCACAACTGGCCAAAAATCTGTTAATGCAGGCTTAATGCTACATTTGTCTTTGCTAAAACAGACTTGATACAATCTTAAATTACAGTGACATTGATTGTATTTTAACTAGGGCTGTCAAAATTAACGCGTTAATTTTTTTTATATTTAACTCGTTAAAAAAAATTAACGAAATTAATGCAGCTGTGTTTGTTTACTTCATGTGGCGGCTGAGAAACGTAATACGTCTCCATAAGAGCAGGCGGCGCTACTCTAGGAGGGATTTACCTGATTGAAGTAGGCCTACGGGCCAGTCAAGAGTTGAAACATGGACCAGTAAGATCCCAAAAGAGAAAAAAGATGATGTGTTAGAATCCAGAAATGAATGAGCACGGGCTATAAACGGGACAGAGTACTAGTTCCGCATGTTGTCTCGTCGGAGAGATGCCGCAACCGGTAAGCTGCTGTTTCGCTACATGCGCCGTGCTGTGCTGCCGATATGTACGTCGCCGCGATTTGTTTGCTTGATAACTGTTACGCTGGTCACGCTGATAAAACCTTATTTGCAGTCTGATGTTTAACGCCTGTCGACTCGATAGTATCCGTGACTCTATTCCAGTAAATGTTTGAAATTGGCGTCTCACTCTGTCACACAAGCTACTTCCTGGTTGCGGTGCTGGAAGGGAAATGTAGTCAATCGCTTTACATTGGTAATGGATTGCTGTGCACAGCGTCGCTATCTAAAACTACACTCAATGTTTTCCCTTTAGGCCAACATACACCTTTGTGGTTTTGGGTTACTGGTTTAATGTGTAACATTGATATTGATATTGATGTGCATTTCTGTGTTTAGATATATGTGCTTTGCTTAGTCATTCAGATTAAACACTATGTATATTATAATATTTATGATATTAAGTACTGCCTAGATTGTAATTTATATTCTCTATATATATATATATATATTTGTATATTATTCAGAATATGGTATATTAGGTATGTGGGTAATATATGGGGTGTGTACAAAAATCTGCTCTCAAGTCGGACAGTTTCTAGCCGTTTCAGCAGGACTAAATAAGCCAAATTGTTGCTGCTGTTGTTCTGAAAGATATTAAACATTCTGAACTTAGCAGAACCTTTCCTTGTTTGTTTTCTCTTCATATTTGTAAAGTTAAGTGATTTAGCATTATTTAAATATCCATTACTACAAGCTTCAGTCTCAATTTAAAAATGCGATTAATCGCGATTAACTACAGCAAATTGTGCGATTAATTAGTTAATTTTTTTTAATCGATTGACAGCCCTAATTTTAACACTTCATGGAAGATACATTACATACATACATACATACATACATACATACATACATACATACATACATACATACATACATGCATACATGCATACATACATACATACATACATACATACATATTCATTCATTCATTCATTATTAAAGTGGTCTTACAAGGTGAAGCATCCTCACACAGGTTCATTTATTTTGGTTCACAGTTTGTTCAGCAGTGCAATACATAAAGTACCTGAGCAGACTGGGTTTTATACAAGGACATATTGATACAATGCAGAGATTGCAGAATTCATGTCAACCTCCACCAACCTGCCCTGACCCTGCCAACAAATTTATGCTGCAACACAAGGGCAAGGCTGATTGCTGAAGTTCATGTATTAAAGGTGTGACTTTATATACGCCATTTGCTTGTTATCCAAAGCACCTTACTGTACAGTACCGTGGAGGTATACACTTTAAGATTGATTGGCTGCAGCGAGGATGGAATCCCCCTGCGCTGACCGCGTTAGTCATGCTCTGTGTAGAAGGAAAAAGGACCTTCTCAGAATATATTTACAAAATAGAAATAAGTAAGCGTCTTCACAAGCCACCCATATGGGTTTAGCACTTTTAAGTACTTTTCATTTTGGCTTGCCAGGTAGTTTATTGCCGAGTTTGTTCATTTTCCCCACTCGAGTTGGCCCATCTGCTGACAGCTCGGATGGGTGCGTATTGTATGTATGTGCATGATTCTTGTGTTCATTTACATCCAGATTGGGAGAGGACATCATTGGCAGCTTAAAGAAGATGAGCAGCACCTTTTTATTGAGGATTTTCTTAACACTACAGCAGGCTTACGTTGAAGTGTCCCTGTATTCCAGTGTCTCTTCAACACAAACCGCATTATGAGAGGCTTTAAAAAAAATGCGCCACCAAACATCATCTCTGCCTTTCTCTGTTTTTATGTTGCTGGGGTAGCAGCTGCTCAGAACATCTGGTGGTAGCATACAGAGAGCACAGTGGGAGACAGGAAGAGAGTGACAGAGCCGTGGACCTGTCGGTACCGTTAGGATTTCAGCCCTTGAGGCAGGGTGGCATAAACTGACAAGCGTGTTAGCTCCATGACGGCTCACCAGGAGACAGACAGGGGCTTAACCTTGGAAATGGGTGAGACCTGACTGGGGCGGTGGTCGTGCTAGTGGGAGGAGTAGGGTGATTTCACACAAGATTTGTCAAAGGATGGGTGGTGACGAAAGGGAGGTAAAGCAGGCCTCTTATATATTTTTTTTATTTATTATTAATCGAATTTACCAGACAGAGAGACACAGAAAGAAGTATGACTGAAGGGGCTGCAAAAATAAAGACAAGGCGAGGGAAAGAGACAGTATTCACACACATTTGAATCATGCATTTGAAATCTGTTTTTCCGCAGTATTTCTTTCGATATCTGCATGAACAGCCGAAGGGGCTATCGCAAACTGCATTGTCGTGAATTCTGCCAAACTGACAGCGGCGCTTCTTAACCCCGTAAACCTGCTATGTACCCAGCAGGAGGCAACATAAATCGCAGTGAGTTTCCTACGTGTGTTTGCTTATTCTTTTGTTTGTCTGTGGCTTCTTTCTCAGGTGTGTTTGCACTTCTCCAAGCCTATGCCTTCCTGCAGTACCTGAAGGACAGGCTGACCAGACAGGAGTTCCAGACACTTTTCTTCCTCGGAGTATCTCTTGCTGCTGGCGTGGTCTTCCTCACTGTGATCTATCTCACATACACAGGTCTGTATGTCTGCTCACATGATTTCAGTTTATATAGTTGTAAACCATCTCATTTATTGTATTTTTTTGTCCTTTGTCCAATTGATTAGTTTGTAATAGGGCTGGGTACCGAACGTCAATACTTTTATGGCACCGGGGAAAAAAAAAAATTATTTATCTTTCGGTGCCAAATTTCGGTTCCAAAAGCGTCTGAGCGCGTAAGCGCAAGCTTATCTGTCCTCTCTGCATATTGACACAGAGTGGAGCTCCGACCGACACACACACACACACACACACACACACACACACACACACACACACACACACACACACACACACACACACACACACACACACACACACAGAGAGAGAGAGGTGCGGACGGAGTAAACTGTCTGCAGTTTTGTTGAAGTCACAGAGAGTCACGGTTGGTTTCAAGTGTAGTTACATTTTTTCAAAACTTCACGCAGACAGCGTTTGCTGCGATATGATATTAATGGCGAGCCAAAAGCGGTCGCTGTGCTGTTGACGTTACACTTCCTCTTAGACAAGCAGGCACAGTGGTGGTTTCTCTGCCCTGATGACTGACTGACAGGCTGAGCTTGGGAATCTAGGGATGCACCGAATATTCGGCCACCGAAAATTTTCGGCCGAAAATGGCCCAAAAGGGCATTTTCGGTTTTCGGCCGAAATACCTTTATCACCGAAACAATACGGCCGAAAATGTTGTGATGACGCAAACAGAAAACGCGACCTGCACGTGTGTCAGTGCCCGATCCGTTCCACCTGCAAAGCGTCTCCTAAGCAAAGAGGTTGAGACGGACCACGGACTGAAAAAAATGAAAAGTACGCTCTTAGAGTCTGTCAGCACACGTTTCAGTGAGATCTATTCGGATCCTCTGCACTTCATCGCGACTGTACTTGATCCGCGTTATAAAGACCATTACTTGGATGCGGAAATAAAGCAGGGCGACGAAATGATCCAGGCCGGCGATGGATCGGCGGAGAACCCGGGTGGAGACGGAGACGGAGCAGCGCCCAGCGAGAGATCAGAGCGCAGAAAAAGACTTGTCTCGCAGCACCAGATGAGGGGCATGCACCCTCGTTGTCTGATATGATCAGTGAAATCCTGCAAGAAAGTGCCTCAATTAATAATAATAATAATAATAATAATAATAATAATAACAATAGGTAAGCTATTCTGTTCTTAGGCTACTGTATACTGTATGTGACTATCAGATTGTAGCCATATTTCTGCTAGATATTTTTTTAATTAAACTTTAATATTAATTTATACAATTGCAATGCCTTGATTTTAGTAAAGTTAGTACACAGTCATAGCCATAAATGCAATGGTACTAATAATTGGCTTAATTTCTTTCGGTGTTTCGGTTTCGGTTTTCAGTCTTGGTTTCCTCTTTTTTCGGTTTTCGGTTTCGGCCAAGAATTTTCATTTCGGTGCATCACTACCAGAATCTTTTAATTTTGATAACCGTTTTGATTCACAATTAAGGTGGAAAATAAAAGCTTTGTGTTTAATGTATTTTTGTTGATGTTGAAATGGATTTTTAAAACATATGGTATCGAAAAAAGTATAGTTAGGGACCGGCATCGAAACTGAGGTATCGAAATTGGCACCGGATCGAAAGATTTTGAACGATACCCAGCCCTAGTTTGTAAAGTAGGTTTCAGCTTCAAATTTTGAAGTACTTTTCACGGTTTTGTGTCATTGTAAATTAAATGTCTTCAATATTTTATACTGTTAGTGGGACAAAACAAGCAAATTGAAGACACTGGGAAGTGGTGTCTAAATTAGTTGAAAAAGTAACCAATAGATTAATTTATAAAAAAACAGAATAATTAGTTGTAGTCCTCTTTGAAAGCAGTTATCACTCAAACCAGTAGCATGGCTTGATAAATGGGGGAATTTCTCATTAATAAATATACATATAACTGGACATAAACAAACCGCTAATCCAGTATGCATTTGTATATGTTATCAACAACGGAAATGCCTGCCCAATCCAGGAAATATAACCGTTGAGTCTCCCAAATGCAGCCAGAATATTCTTGTGAACACATAAACCCCAAAATAAGAACGTTCTTTGTATTGCAGTTGCACTTGGGAATCCGACAGAACAAAAATGGCAAATGTATGAGGCGCTGTTATGTAGTAAAGTTGGTGGAGATAAGCGGTTCAGTGTTACTGATGCAGACCATCTACCCATAAGGATGTGTCAATGTGTCAAAGCCAAGCTACTGCCAACCAAAAACTACATTTAGTATGTCCTGGATTCATTTCCTGGTGCAGTCTTGTGTATCAGTGTCAAGATCACTTATCATAATATAACTTTCAAATTATAGTTTTATACTCCAGTGGTAATGTGTTTAGCCCCATCGGTTTGTCTGTTTATTAGCGCAATATGTAAGAAATTACCCAGTATTTGGCTGAGATTTGGTGGACAGATAGCCTTTTGTGCAAGGATCAGTTGACAAGACTTTCTGATGATGATCCAGGCATCTGGGATTTCAGCCATTTTAGATTTAGTTTTCTTTATTTAGCCAGAAGTTACAGTATGTTCATACACTATCCCACGATGGTCTGACCTCCAGGCCTCCCCAGTGGGCTGCTAATCAGCGTTTGGTTTGTCAGAAAATTAAACCTGGAGGGCAAATGATAAACAAATATAAACTGATATGGAAGCTGCAGCTTTGCAAGTTGGAGAGCTGTTTAACGTTTGTGGAGGATTGTGCCTTTTTGTGGAATTATATGTTGTTTTTGACTTGCCTGGTTGAACCCTGATGCGCACAGCCAGCGGGTTAAACTTTGTCCTTGCTAATGTTTTTTGCATTATTTTTCAGCTCTGCCTGCGTTTGTGGCCACAAGGTTTCAGACCTTTTTAAAAAGGTTGCCTCCTTGCTATTTATTGCATTTATTTTTCAACTGCTGAAGTGTTCAGATTAAATATCTATCTTATTTGAAACTGGCTTTGCCTCCTGGTATAGTTTACTGTGTAAGAAAAGAGCATACTTATCCCTTTAGTCTGCGTACGCACACCTTCTCTGCAGTGTGTAATGAGCCTTAATAAAGCATGTTTTTTGTTTTTACCCGACAGATTATTTACTTGCGTTAACCAATAATAAACTATAAACCAGATTATGTTTAACACTGCAGTCAGACCTTTTGCCCAGTGTAAAGAGATGGTGGCACATCACATCTACAGTAATATCGGCATCTTTAGATTGGTTGTCCGCCTTCCGAAGTCTCGTGAGGATCCAGACTTCAACCGCTGCCTGGTAAACGTTGCCTGTCATGCCATCTGAATTGAGCTGTGTGGCAGTCAGTGGCATGCCAGTTTTTTTGTGAAACTGCGCATGTCCATCTCTAGTCTGTCAGACTTTTTCATCTCATAAGAATCTCTGCAACAGAGTAGCTGGGTAGGTTTCCTCAGTGTCTTGAACACAGAGCCAAGTATTGATCGGTTAAATCAGTGTCATCCTTTAAATCACCTCTCAAAATAACTTCATCTCACTTTTACTGCTTTTTCATATTATTTTCTTGCCTGCTTTGGTTCAGTGCTTTGTGACATCTTACTTTGAAAGTACTCCTTTTTTTGGGTAGGTAGTGGTAATTATTTCATTATTATTATTATTATTATTATTATTATTATTATTATTATTATTATTATTATTATTAAGTGCATTAGCCGCAATCTCTTTTAAAGGTCCCATGGACATGGTGCTATTTGGATGCTTTTATATAGGTTTTAGTGGTCCCCTAATACTGTATCTGAAGTCTCTTTCCCGAAATTCAGCCTTGGTGCAGAATTACAGCCACTAGAGCCAGTCCCACAATGAGCTTTCCTTATTTCTGTGTCTGTAGCTATTGAGGAGGAGAGAGGGGGGGGGGGGCGCCTTGACCAACTGCCACAGTTTGAAAGCCATGATGTCTCGCTCTCTATCATGGGTGGGCCAAATTCTCTGGGCGGGCAAAGCAGAGAAAGGGGAGGTAACCTTGCTCCTTATGACCTCATAAGGAGAAGATTCCAGATTGGCCCATCTGACCTTTCATTTTCTCAAAGGCAGAGCAGGATACTCAGGGCTCGGTTTACACCTATCACCATTTCTAGCCACTGGGGGACCATAGGCAGGCTGGGGGAACACATTAATGTTAAAAAACCTCATAAAGTGAAATTTTCATGCCATGGGACCTTTTTTTTAAAGCACATCAAAGGACAGGATACAACTACAGTGCATGTTGGTGCAAATGTCACAACATTGGAAATATGGGGTTTAGGCTTTTGTTTGTGTTGTCTACGCACACATGATTGTGTGTGAGCGGTTTTGAGAGCCCCTAGGCAACACTTCAGAGCTGAAATGTATTCCACATCAAAGCATAACCAACATAAGACATTTATATGCATGCATAAAATGCACTGTGCAGTCTAATTTGCAGCTTAAATGGTTTCAGTTACATTTATAAACAAGTCAATTCCAGTAATTAAGTACCATCAATAGAAGACATTTTCAGGATTGACAAGTTCTGGTCTGAGGTTTTTCTTGGTTTTAAACCACAGTTGACAGAAAAATATGCTTTATACCGTTTCGTTGCTGGGCTACATATGAATATTATTGAAGGCCCTGAAAACCTTTTTCTCTATTATTACTATACAGGGCCAGGTTAAGATTTTCTGTGTCAGTAAGAAACATTTCATTGTTTTTATTTGTCTCTGTATTCTTCTCACTGGTTTAAAGTAGGTGGCCCAAACGGCGTTCAGCAACATATTAATCAAAAAAGGGTTGTTTGCCTGTGGTGCCAGCATTGTCAAAGCCACACCACACAGTCCTGATTAAAACCAATAGTTTTTTTTACTGTGTTAAAGTGCCCTGTGGCGTTTTTTAGTAAACAAACAAAAGTTATATTTACATTAAGTCTTTCATCAAAATGCACGGTGTATACTTGAGGCAGTGTACTCTAGATTGGTCTTGGTCTTAAGACCACTTTTTGAGTGTCTCGGGCTCGAATAAAGAGGATTCAGCATTTCATTTCAAGACCGGTCAAAACCAAACCAGCAGGGATATTGCTATTGATAAGTTGCCTCTGAGATTGTCAGATTTATGGGTTAACATCATACTTGTGATTGGATGTAAAACTTCCTGCTTCAAATGCAACCAATAACTTGACTCATTTCTAATTTGAAATTTGTTACGGTTAATCACTTCTCCCAGACTCTATACACTCTGGTCTTGGTGATGACTTGGTTTAGATGGTCTTGACTACAACACTGCCTTGAGGTCCAACAAACATACTGGATGCGTTACATGTCGTTTACATCCACGTTTGCTCTTCTTTTTCACTACTGTTGGCGCATTGCTGCATTTTATTTTGGCACAGTACGGCCACCAACTGTTGATCAGCAGAGTAGTGTGAAACTGACGGCAGGATGTAAATGTGCTTCTTTTTGCACGTGCACACAAACCAAGACTAAAACATAATTGCGTTGTTCCTAGTGGTCAATAACTCCACAGGGTTCCTTTGCACGCCTAAATACATAAAAAGCTAAGAATGTTTTTTCTGAACTTCCCCTTGATTGCTTATTTAGTCATGAATATTTATTGTGAGGTTATTAGGAGAAATGCCTAAGATCAGAAACAAACATTTTAAGGGGCTTCGAACAAGTAGATCTGCATTCCCACCTTATACAGTATATTTCAGTTTTGTTTTACACAGTGAACATTGTAACTGTACTATATTATACACTATCCTCGGGCTACTTTTGCTGCTTGTACACATTTTTCTATGCCTTTGGGTCAGATAGTGTTAGCCATTTTATTTACTCAAAGATGCACAGTCAGCTTGCGTTTGCTTTATAAATAAGGACATTTGGTTGTAGCAAAGGACAATCTAATGAAAGTATTTTAATACATTTTCCTGTGTGTAACAACAGTTATCTCATATTACATAAACATAATTCCACAAACTTCCTGGCTACACGCCTACCAGCTGTCCTTGTATTCCAAGGCTGAAAAGGAAAGTATAAAAATAGAAATGTTATATATTTCTGGATTGATTTGTCTTTTCTTTCCCTAGGATACATAGCTCCGTGGAGTGGCCGTTTCTACTCTCTCTGGGACACCGGGTAAGCTCTGCTGACCTTCACACTCTCACTGTCGATGGAACACTTGTTCAATCGAGTGTGTGTTTTCTAAGACGGCTATAACCCCCGCCACAACCCCCCCCCTTGCATCATCCCAGAGGGGAAAACGGTACAGCACAGGCTCTGTGTTAAACTATTGTCTTACTTCCAAACAGCACCAGGCACCCTGTGCTCTCCAAATGCACTGCAACGTGTTTGGTATTTCAGCACACCCAATCAATTCTCTCCTACCCCCCCCTGTTTGCTGACTAAAGCAGTATGGGATAGTTTTTTTCCCCCTCTGGAGGCTAATACTAATTCCTTAATGTGCTGTGTGTTTTCTCTTTTCCCAGCTGTAATCACAAAACACTTTAGAGAGAAATATTTAAAATCGTATAGAAACTGCTGTGTAAAAGCAATAATGAATAACGAGGGAACACACAGATCAGAAAAACTAACCGCAAAAAAAACATTACTCATTGTCAGTGCTAAATTTGTTCGTATTTTACTATACCCATGCCGGGGAGGTTAATTGTGTTTTTTTTCCCTCATCGTTCTGGAGTTAATCAGGAGGATCTATTGTATAATTTGTCTCAACACTCCCAATGCGCTCAACCTAACATGAATTCCATCCTGTCTGTCTCTCCCTCTTTCTGTCCTCCTCCCATCACCCTCCCTCTCCCTTTCCTCAGCTATGCTAAGATCCACATCCCCATCATAGCGTCTGTGTCGGAGCACCAGCCGACGACGTGGGTTTCCTTCTTCTTCGATCTCCACATCTTGGTCTGCACATTCCCAGCAGGCCTCTGGTTCTGTATCAAGAACATCAATGATGAACGAGTGTTTGGTAGGAACATTTTATTTAAATAAGTGTCAGGGATGGCAATGTCAGTCGTCCATCCTTCCACTTAAGTCCAGACTGAAATTTCTCAACATCTATTGGATTAATAGCCATTAAATGTGGTACAGACATTCATGTTCCCCTCAGGATGAATTATAATAACTTTGGTGATCCTCTGACTTTTCATCTAGCTCTATCATCAGGTCAAAAAAAATGTATTTGTCCATTTCTTTTTGGTCATTTTGATGCTAATCAACAAATATTAACATGGTAAACCTATATGGGGAATACAATAGACATTAAACCTGATTAACTTAAAATGAAAGGGAAAGATAGCATTGTCATTGTTAACGTGTTGCATTCTGACGTTGAGCATTTAGTTCAAAGTACCAACACCGTGCTTCCTGAAACATAATATAAATAAAACGTATATCATAAATCCAATAAACCTTAAAACTAGTGCTGCACGATATAAGGACAATATCTTATTCCGAATATTTTTTTAATGATATTGCAATTACAATATAATTTACAATATATTGGAGGGAATGATCATATTTTTAATAATTATTCTCATTTTCATTGAAAAATATATTAAAATGATCATTGGTGTGATTGCAGCAAGGATCCGTACCAAAGATTTTTTTCTTAAGTACGTAGAACGTGACTTGTAGGCCAGGACATCTCTGCAGCACCACAATACTTAAATTCAGAATGGTATTTTGACACATTTGCCTTTTACCCCCTTGCAATATTGGATTTAAAACTGCGAATAATTGTTCAGCCCTACTTACAACAGAAAGTGTAGCGATAAGAAGACTTATCCCTGGATCTGTGTGAATGCCTCCTTACGATACATCCTCATCAGTACAGTATCTCCTTTGTCTCCAATATTGTGGTGCACGCTCAGCTTTCCATCTGCCTGAAAGAAAAGCATTGAGGGGGACAAGTCAAACAAAACTTTTTTGTTTACAGAGTAAGACAGCCAAGATCAAGGACAGAGAACCTTTGAGCGCTAGAAACGGTCCTTCAGCGGCCCCTTTCTCCCTCAGACCTAATCAGCCAATTACAGCTATTGATTAGCCATGCACCTGTTGAGCAGGGTCGGCACTTTTCAAGGACGGGAAGCAGCCAGCGCTCTCTCCACTCAGGGTTTGAGCTCTGCAGCTCCAACATAGACTGATTATGCTGAGTTACAACTCAATTTCTCCTTTTCATGTCTTTATCTCCTTCTCACTCTGCCTCATTTCCTCTGTCCTTTACATTCGCACGGTCTTTCTCCTTGTCTGACCTTTGTCTACTTTGTTCTCCCTCTCTCCCCACACCCCACCTCTCCCACCCACCACCTTCTTTTTCTATTCACTTCCAGTGGCCCTGTATGCCATCAGCGCAGTCTATTTTGCTGGCGTGATGGTGCGCCTGATGCTGACACTGACTCCAGTGGTGTGCATGCTATCAGCAGTGGCGTTCTCCAGTGTCTTTGAGCATTACATGGGAGACGACACGAAGAGGGAGAAACCGCCCGCCGAAGACAGCAGCGACGAGGACGACAAGAGGAATTCTGGGAATCTTTATGACAAGGTCAAGGCAGGACAGAATGATTGTCAAAATTTGCATCAAAAAGAGACTAAAAAGTCACTGAGATATTTTGCTGAGGTGACTTTACACACCTCTTGCAGTTTGAATTTTTCATTTGCATGTCTGTCAGCTTCCGTCACTCCCCACCAGTTTGGGTAAACTGTGATTCATCTGTGATTCAGCTGCAACTGTTTGATGCTGTTGCCATAATTTTATCTGTCTCACTCAGCTCAGTTAAATGTGGATCTGACTGCCCTCACTGTTGAGCCAAACTGTGGCTATCGCATCATTTCACCTGCTACCAACACGTATCCAGTTATGTGAAGTGTTGCTCACATAACATTTTAGTTTGTCACAATTTTGTCAAATTGACAAAATGCTTCAAAAATTACACATTTTGTTAGACATGTGCTTATGGTTACACATCATTGCTGTCCTGCGCTGGTGGATAAAATGCAGTGATGGACATTTTGGGTATGCTTGGAAGCTTTGCTGTTAATAGAGGCTGTATAAAAATTGCACACAATGTGACATTGTACATGTAAGACTGGCATTTACTTTTTCTTTTATCAAGCAATTGATCAAATGACATCAACCTATCATGTTCATGGGGAAGTTTAGTGTTAAAGGCTTTGTTCGCTAACTGATTTTGTCCCTTATTTTAGTTAAAGATGTAGTTTAACTTTATTTTTTCAGGCATTTCATTAAGATAAAGATCTCCTTTACAAGACTTACCTGAGAACAAATTACATATATATCACATCGCCACAAGACTATTGTCCCACACATACACTAATTAAAACAAGGCAGCTTTATTTGTAGAGCACATTTCAGCAACAGGGCAATTCAAAGTGCTTCACATAAAACATTTAAAGAGCAGTTAAAAACAATAAAAAAAAATTTTAAACAGATAAAATACGAGAATACAAGTTACAGTGCAGTATAAGAAATTAACAATTATTTAAAGAAAGGCAGCATCAAAAAGAAAGGGCTTCAGCCTTGATTTGAAAGAATTGAGTTGCGGACCTGCAGTTTTCTGGGAGTTTGTTCCAGATATGTGGAGCATAAAAACTGAACGCTGCTTCTCCCTGTTAAGTTCTGAGTCTGGTGACCGAAAGCAGACCTGTCCCAGACGACCTGAGAGGTCTGGGTGGTTCATAGTGTAGCAGCAGATCAGAAATGTATTTTGGATTTATAAACCAGCAAAAGTATTTTGAAATCAATTCTTTGAGGGATAGGAAGCCAGTGCAAAATGAGTCAGAGCAAGTAATTGGAGGTGCTGGTAAAGACAAATGTTCACATTATGCAGATTTCCTTCCTCTCCAGAGTTTTTATAGCCTCAACAATTCTCTGCTGCTAGTGTGATATGGTATTCACTCATCACAAGGACCATCTCACAATCCTTAGTGATGCATTACGCAGTACAGAAAACTTGAGGATGCTGTGAGATACGTATTCTATTAGTTCATTAAATAATGTATTACACTCAATAATTCATCTCCCTGGACTGCTGCAGACTTTTCCGGTCCCTCATAGTAGTATTTGTCTCCCCCTGCAGGCTGGTAAGGTGCGCAAACATGTGTCCGAACAGGAGAAGGCAGAGGAGGGTTTGGGCCCAAACATAAAGTCCATTGTCACCATGCTCATGTTGATGCTGCTGATGATGTTCGCCGTCCACTGCACCTGGGTGACCAGCAACGCCTACTCCAGTCCCAGTGTGGTGCTCGCCTCGTACAACCACGACGGGTACGAATTACACATACACACCTGTTGTAATGTCTAAATGGATGTTAAATAACCGTGAGGAGGAAAGCCTCCAGTAATAGTTCATAATGCAAGAATGGATTGCTCAACCTTGCATGCAAATGAGCACATGTATGTGTGAGTATGCACAAACGTAGAGCGGCAGGATAGAAGGAGCTCATGTATATTTCGTAAGAGGTTTACGGAAATGTGCACCTATAGGCTTTAATGTGATTGCTTAACTTATTGTTTCTAGGTCACACATCTGTGGACCATTTCTGAATTTACAAAAAGCTGATATAATATTCTCTCTGAGATTCTTTACAGGCATAATTATTCTCGATGCATTAGGGAGGACATATTGAAGGCCAAGACTAAATGGTATATGCAAGTTCTCATACATATATTAATGGTACCACGGCAGTTCTCAGAGAATGGTTTTAGCTGTGCCACTGGGAGCAGCATAGCTGTCACTCTGCTCTTTTCTCTTGCACAAACCCACACACTCACGCATAAAGGCACACACACACACACAAAATATGATTACCATACCTACGGTTAATTGGTTGCCTGGCTTTATGTCTGCTCCGCGAGGTAAATTTAGGACATGAGCGTTGAAAGTGTGAGGTGTTTTTTAACCCTCAGTTTATTATGCATGGATGGTTTATTTCCAGCTGTCATTGCCCTTCTGATTCAAAGTCTTAACTGAAATATTAATAACCTCCGCAGCCATATGCCTGTCAACGATGTTACCTGACAATCTTATTTTCCTTGTTAGGACGCGTAACATCCTGGATGACTTCAGGGAGGCCTACTACTGGCTGAGACAGAATACGGACGAGCATGCACGCGTCATGTCGTGGTGGGACTACGGTTACCAGATAGCCGGCATGGCCAACAGGACCACACTAGTAGATAATAACACATGGAACAACAGTCATATAGCACTGGTGAGCCTTCTGTCTGCTTTTCTCATGTCTGTCTTATTCTCTGTCTTTGTTAGCTTGCTGTTTTCATTCATACACATACAGAGAAACAAAAGATTTCTTCTAGCAGCCACTGGACAAATAGTGAGCTCTTGAGTGAATTATTTATGTAGTCTAAAACCGCTCCTTCCAACTAGCCAGATTATCTTGTTTGCTTAAACTTTTCCCATTGAATTTACACTGCAGGGGGATTTCAGTTAATTGCTGTCAGATTCTGTGGGTTTGATTTGTTTTTTCTCTCTATTGCTGAATGTTAAGGAAAGTTTTTGTCTTCAAGTTAAGTCTGTTAAAGCCCTATAGCTTTCTTCTCTCTTCCTTTCTACTTGCTGCCTGTTGTTTCTTCAGCATCTATCCACAGGACATGTAATTACAGAGAATACAAGATGGTTGTCTGTTTTAATAATTCCTGTATTTTTTTGTGTGCCATTTCTGTATTGAAGCATTGTGTCTTGCTGAACAGAGGAAACTCCAATTAAAGTACTACTTTTCATTATTCAACGCTGTTTTTAGGTGGGGAAAGCCATGTCGTCCAACGAGAGCGCGGCCTACAAAATCATGAGGTCGCTGGATGTGGACTATGTGCTGATTATCTTTGGAGGTGTAATCGGCTACTCGGGAGACGATATAAACAAGTTCCTGTGGATGGTGAGGATAGCAGAGGGAGAGCACCCCAAGGACATCAGGGTGAGTGTGACACCTGCCTGTCACTGCAACTATTCTCCTGGAAATCTTTCAGCAAGCACTTACACAGTGAAATCAATGTTTCCTCTTCACTCTTTACACACTCACTCTTTATACTGATGCTTAAGGACCGACTGTTACAATATTTGTGGCATGTAATCTGTGATTTTGAGGCGCATCCTGAACAGCAACCTTTTGTTATTGCAAGAAAATATCACATTCTGTTTTTTCAGTTTAAAAAAGAAAACCTATTCATATGCACTCAAAGAACCAGAATATGCAGGTATGCACGTATTTCCATGCTGGTTACCACAAACTTGCGTATATATTTAGACTTTCAGAGGTTACTTTGTGTTTGTTTCAGTTTTAGCTGGACTCGAGCATTGTTTTGAATACGAGAATCATCTTTCCTAGCATACATCTTCTTTCACAGCAGTACTTTACCTGTCTGGTGAAATTTAGCTATTGATCTAATTCTTCAGCAGTCAATCACTATCCATTGTCCCTCTTAAACAAACAAAGAAATATCTCATTAGGATGAAATTGTCCCCGAATGATTTTTATCAACCTTTATCATCATCATCTTCAGTCAGGGAGTTCTACTAAATGACCTAACCATCATTTTCTGGACCTTATCCTCTCAAACCTTCATCCTTGTCTTCTTTAGGAGAGCGACTACTTCACCCCTCAGGGAGAGTTCAGAGTGGACAAAGCCGGTTCACCAACTCTGCTCAACTGCCTCATGTACAAGATGTCCTATTACCGATTTGGTGAAATGCAGGTGAGTAGAGATTTTCTGGCCAATGGCCAAAACCAAGTAACAACAACCAAAAACTCCAATCTGCAGGTCTTTGATGATTTTTTATTTTTGTTTTCCTCTCCAGGTGAGGTCAGGGCTAGTGAGAAACTCTGAACATAAAGAGATTTGGTGGGGCTTATGATCCACTTCGTAGGTATAAATAATGAGTTCCAGCTCTGTGCAAAGATCATAAAGAAAAGTAAAAAGTACTGCTACCATATTGTATGCAGCATGCCGCTTTCCAGAGAATAACAAGCAGCTTCCGCCACTAAAGGTGTAAAACTTCTTGCTACTGTATCTTAAAAGCAGAGCTAGCTGACAGAAGGGCAGAAGAGGATTTAAGGAGAGCTCCTGAGGTTGGGAGAGGGGGGGGGGGGGGGGTTTTGGAGGGAAAATAGGATGGAGGAGAAAAATGAAGGATTGGGGGAAGCTTTCGAATGGGCCATGGCCACTTCTGGCAGAGGAGAGATGAGAGGGGTACTTCTTGTCAGGTGCTTACATCCCTGCTGTAGATGCAGCCCGGCCAACGGCTCTGCAGAGAATCAATGCTGCCGTGCGTGGACAGACAGCCAAAGCTGTTTGTGGCTCACAGCGCTGTTTCAGGGTAAAGAGATGGAGAGACTGAGGCACAAGAGGAGATGGAGGACAGAAGGGAATGAGCCCGGCGAGGGAAGAAAGAGAAGAGTAGGGAAGGGAAGATGACGTTTACAGAAACGGGATGTGACAAGAGGGAACGGAAGCTTAGAGGACTTTAGGGAAAAGACAATAAGCGGATAGTTGAGGATGCAGTTCGTAGCGGTGAATGGAGATTAAAGGATAACACTGACAATGCATAATACAGTACAGAATAAAAAGTATGTAATGAATAGAACCAAACCGTGGACTTCATATTTCTCAAAAAAACCAACTCCTTTATCTTTTTCTTCACATTTAAATCATACATACACAGTGAGACTAAACTATTGTGACTAATAATAATTTAATATTTCACAGTCTGTGTCCTCTGAAGCAGCCTGAAGGCATAAACGAGATGTCAAGGTGTTCTGTAGATGGGAACGTGGAGCCCAAAGGGAGAGTGAGAGTGGAGACTGAAAAGAAAGGAAAAATACAGAGACAGAGGGCAGATAGAGAGTAACTTTGAGAATAGAGGTGACGAGGGTAAATCAAATGTGAAAAGGACACAGTAAGGTCTTTACAAGTTGAATAATGGGAACGAGGGATGTGAGTGGTTCATACAAAGTTTCTTGTAATAGCTGTCAAAGGGCTATCAGACCTTTTTGTTTTTCTATTATATTATTATTTGTCCTCGTCTTATCTGTTGAGTACGGAGTTTGAATTAGTAAAACTGCAGTGGGCTGAGATGAAACTATGACACTCAAATATGATGCTGGTTAGCCTAGCTTAGAATACAAACTGGAAACAAGGGGGGAAAAGCTAGCCTAGGTTCTGTCCAAAGGTAAAGCTCACTAATAGGGTTGGGTACCGAAACTCGGTGCCAATAGGGAACCGGTGCCGACGTAAACGGTAGTAACGAGACCGAATAAGAACGAAAGTTTCGGTGCCTCATTTCGGTGCACTTTACACTACACCTGACAGCATGTAACGTTAGCCTACCTTTAGCTAGCAGCTGGATTAAACACCGGTAAAATGTTGACAGCTAACGTTAAACAGTGTAAAGTGTGACTGTATTTCACTGTGGAGGACTTCAACAGCGGGATGTAACAGTCTGCACTGCAGCGCAGCAGCTGCCGTTGTCGGAATTCATAGATATACAGTATGTTTATATGGTCGGAATTAAACAACCCAGACGGTGCGTTCACTTGCAGCTGCCGTTGTCGGAATTAAACAACACAGACGGTGCGTTCACTTGCAGCTGCCATTGTCGGAATTAAACAACACAGATTCACTTAAAACAGGTAGCCTCGTGGTGCATTCACAGTAATTGTAAAATACCCTTTTCCCATCTGGGGTTCAACAGCAATTTACTTTTTAATTTACTTTTTTAATTTTGACCATGGCCTTAGCAATAAACATCACTAATAAAGTCACTGACTGTTGTTTACTACCCTTATTTTTTTTCTTCTTCTTTTTTTTTTAACTTTATTGAAAAGTACCGGTTCAGGCACCGTTTAGGCACCGGCTCCGTTTTAAAAGTATCGATTTAGCACCGGAACCGAAAAAAAACCAAACGATACCCAACCCTACTCACGAACACGTATTGTTTCTTTATTAAAACTGTAAAAAGTGTCCAGTCTTTATGGTAATGCTAAGCTAACCGCCTACTTTCATATCCAATATACAGATATGAGCGTGGTGTCAATCCTCTCATGAATAAACCATTTCTTTAAACCAAAGAACTACTTGGCAAGCAACATTTTATCCAAGACACACAGCTAGCTGCTAGCTAATGACACCTTTATCCATCTCCCAGCTGGACTTCCGGACCCCTCCTGGCTTCGACCGAACACGCAACGCTGAGATTGGCAACAAGGATATCAAGTTCCAGCACCTGGAGGAGGCGTTCACCTCGGAGCACTGGCTGGTGAGGATCTACAAGGTGAAGAACCTGGACAACCGAGAGCCGCTGGACCACAAGCTTCGCAGCGTAGTGCCCAAGCAGAAGTACACCTCGAAAAAGGTAGTAGGAGACTTCCTGTTTTGTTTTAAATACAGGATTCATTTTTGCCTTCCAGTTTTAGAAAGATTAATTTATTATTTATGGTGAACTTGATGTAGATTTGATTTAATTATTTTGGTCTCAAGAACATAATTACTGTGTTTTCTTATGTTATAATAAACACTGTAGGCTGTGACCAGCAAAGCAAGGTGACTACAGATCATTTACTCAGCTCAAATAAGAGGAATTATTTTGTTAAGTTACTCTTTGATGAATATAGATATATAATAAACATCTCTCCATTATGCATGAACCAGACTATATGCTCCAATTTAAGATTTTAAGACCAGTATTGCGCAGATTATGTACTTATTCATACAGTATATTTAAGAAGAGTAGCTCTCATATTTAGTCATCATATTTTGATGGGTAACACGTGTTAAATCCAATTATATATCGCAGATTCTGGATAAATATTTTAGTTAGAGAATAGGTAATTTGACTTTTCTTTTCTTTTTTTTTCTCTCCCTCTAACCAGACTGCCAAGAGAAAGCGTGGACACATCAAGAACAAGCTTGCCCTGAGGAAAGGCAAGAAACTTCAAAAAAAATAATGGTGACGAAGAACTCTTCTAGGAAAACAAACAACTGCGAAGAAACCTCCAACAACCAATGAAGAAGAACACAGGGGCCATTTATCTGGCACTTGGTCTCAAGCGCTTCTCATTAGAGCGCCCCCATGTGTTGAGGAAATGTCACCTGGCTAGCTCCAGAACTGTTGTCCGTTTTATCCTGAGGATCTTTGTCTTGCTTCTTTTTTTCTTTTTCTTTTTTTTTTTTCCGTTTCCTGATGTCTTTTTAATTTCTACTTGAATGTGTGGCGAGGCATAGGGCTGCTCTGCTTGGTTTGGCGTCGATTCATTTTTGTGGTACGTTTAATTAACTGCTTATCAGTGCGGGATCGGGGGGTGTGAGGAGGTGAGGGGGGGGAAACGAGAGAAGACTAGGAACATTTGCACCAAAGACACATCGACCTTGCTCCATGGCACATGTGAACTCATTACTGATAGTGAGGAAGCGCAGGAGTGAAAGCTTGAGGACTTGTTCCTGACACGTGTACAGAGGAAGGTATGCGGTATGGAGGAACCTCACCGTCTAGGCACAGCCCACCTGTAATATTAACCTTTTTATCATCATCCTCTCCTTTACGTCTGCTTGGCTCCCTGACCTTCTTTTTCAACAAATTCTTTAGAAAAAAAATAATTGGCCTAAATATGTAAATACGTTGTGTAAAGAATAAGTCTAAAAGGATGATAATATATTGGATTATTGTGGTGATTTTTAAGTATGCAGTCAGTTTTTCCTCTTAATTTCTTTATGTGATTGTTTTGTTGATTCCTTTTTTGTATGACAGCAAAAAGAACAGTGAATGCAATAATTCTTGTACAGAGGGGCTTGAGGTTTTGTTGGATGAATGAATGTGAATTTTTACAATGTTCCCCCACACCCCTCTTTTTTTCATGAATTGCATAGATTGTACATTTCTGCTGCTAGGGTTTTAAAGACGGAAGCAAGCAACTGTGTTTAAAAAAAAAAAAGTAGTGATAATGAATTAGGTCTCCCTTCCTGCAGGGGGAGCTCTCTAGTTTAGTGTGCAAAGCCTAGTGCCTCATCGCTGGTCACCATCGCCTCCATAAGTTGTGATTGTCTACTCTGTTAACTCTTTGTTCAGCTCATCATGTATCAATGCGGCGGGTTGGGTGCTTCAACCAGACTGAGGCATTGGAAACTGGAAATGTTCAAGATGTCTGGAAATAGACGGATGGACTGTGAAGGGGGTAGTTAGTACACAGGCACTGAGACGGAGACTAGAAAAGACAACTGAGGTCAGGAGAGGTAAAAACAGCCATCACGGTCTGTGACTACGGTGGACTAACAAACACCTTTATGGTACTTTAGAGCTGTGTCCTTATTCCTAAAATGGCATCGAGTATGTAGCTTATTCACACCGTGGAATTGGAGTTGCCAGTTAAAGGCTTATTCCAGCACTTTTGGTCCACAAGTGGACTTGCGACAGACAGCAAAAGCTGAGATAAACCTAACTTTTAGTCCACGGTAGGAGTCGAGCTCCAAATACGCTGAATTTCCTGTGATGCAAACCAATAGCGTCTTAAAATTAGACCCTCATGTCTGGTAAACACCCATGTCTTGTAAAAATCTTAGTGTGTAAAATTGGTGGAGTGGCCCTTTAATTCTGTCAATCAACTAATCATTTTAACTCTAGTAAGCATACTAGATCTGATGCATACTTACTCTACTTCTATGAAAAAAAACCTCAGAAGAATACTGTAGTTAGTGTATTCTTTAGAATAGTAGTACTGCGAACTATTATTTTTGTTATTGCTTAATCAGTTATTCTGATCTTCATTAATCATTTGGTTCATAGAATATCAGAAAATGGGGAGAGGAAAAAAAACTCAGTCCAAGCTGAGATATTAGCGGAGATTTAGTTTAACATAGAAGACGAAGGAAACCAAATTTTCACATTTGCAAAGATACAACTAGTGAATTTTTGGCATTTCTGCTTTAAAGAAAATACTAAATATAAAATAGTTGATGATTATTATCTTTCACTGGACTTATTGATTAGACTGTTTCAGCTCTAGTATATAGGATACAGTTGGGACACGGCTCTACTGAACCGTACGTTACCTTTGGCCTCTTATTCTATGGGCACTGCACTGTTCTTTGTCGTCTGGGTCCTCCGGATGTTGTAAACACTGAAGGTGTTTCTGTATGTGCACGCTTTAGTAACTTTTTCATTTTTTATCAAATAAGTGACACATCAAACGACTAACACATCATACCGCTGTACTTGTTTTGTCACATCTCACAAAAAGTGACTTTTATTAGTATCGCCTGTTTCTTTTCTTTTTCTTTTTACAGTTCTCTAAAATATTGTCTGACTCGCTTTGTTCTTTTTTTCTTTGATCTTCTCTGAAACTTTGTCTCCATTTCAGACTTCAGACCTTCTTCAACACAATGCCACATTGTTGATTAGTCACACAAACGCCTAAAACTGAGTCACGTCCTTTTTGATTTATTTGTCAAGATAGGAGAGAGTTCAGACCAAGCCTTAATGTGATGTACAGTTTGTTGCCCTCTTACGTTTCATTTTGTGTCAATTAGGAACGGCAGAACGGTTCCTTCCCCTACTAAGTTTATTCGTTTCTTAGTAGCTCAGTGCCGTCTGTCCTTAACACCATTTTTGTTTGATGAAATCCCTCCCTCACCTTCAAAGTTTACATTTTTACATCATTGTTCTGTTCAGCCATCTTTAAATATACACTTTAATGAAAACATTTGTCTAAGTTGTTGTTATTGACGTGTTTATGAATGAAGTAATTTGAACCAAAGCATTATTCAGAATTATTAATGTACAATACATTCAGTATTCTTCCTGTGCAGATCTGGTTTACCGACCCAGGTGAACACAAAGCCAACCACTTGATGGCAGCATTAGTCTTTGGATGAAGACATTTGCTTCTTCTCTCTAACAATATGTATAAAGAATGATTTAAGTTTAACGCTGGTGAGGATAGTTGGTGATGGGTTTGATTGTATGGTCACGAAGTGGAATCCCTTAGTGTGTGGCTCAATCTGGTTTAGGTGAAGCTTTGATAATTTTTTTGGGGCTTTTCCGCCTTTTAATTTTTGACAGGACAGCTAGGTGAGAGGGGGAAGACATGCAGGAAATCGACACAGGTCGGATCTGAACCCTGGACCTCTGCGTTAAGGCATAAACCTTTCATTATATGTGCGCGTGCTCAACCCACTGATCCAACCCGGCCACAGCTTTCCTTTTTGATACCCTTATGAGTTAAATGCATTAAAGTAGGCAGTAAAATGTCGACCATTTTGGAGAAAATGCATCTTTACCAAGTCTTCCAAATATATAATATACACAGTCCCACATGGGGTTGTTATATTGTTGGATTAATGAAAAAACAAAGCGACAACTTAAGTACCTTTTACATCCTTAAAAGGCAAGTCATGTTAAATTTGGCATGAGGGTGGCAACCTAAGCATGGCCATATTGTTACTAAAATAAGTTTATCCTTCATAGTGGCCAGCATCTCAAACTCCAGGTTGTCGGGCTCAGCTCTTCTTTGTCAGATGTGGCGCAACTTTCATCGGTCTAAGCTGTTCCTGCTCATTAAGCTGTATGTAGGCTCAGCTGTTCCTGCTATGTGCTAATTTTAGCACACCTACTGTACAGATGACCGTTAACTATTCAGACATTTTCTGACTAGTTAGTGAGTCTCATTGAGCATGTTAATATTGGATATTCATGTTCTGTTTAGCTAGCATGTTGCCATGTTGGCCTGCTGATGTTATCATGCTAAAGGTAAACATGTAATAATGCTATCAATAGCATATTATGTTAGCATTCAGCTGAGGTTGGCTGGGATTTTGTCATTCGTTTTAACGGTGTGTTATGTCTTCTTGGAAATGGGTGGTGTTCGAATAAAGGTAGGGGACCACCAAAGTTATTCCAGTTCATCCTCTGGGTGCTGTGTATATTTGTACTACATTTATGGCAAACTAGTTGTTAGGATTAAATATTCCACTTTGAAGCCATGCCACTTTAAAGGCTAAAAAGAGTGAGTCGCCACTTGAAAGGCTAAAAAGAGTGAGTCCATGATTGCCATGGCACATTTATTAGAACAAAATGACCTCAAACAAGCTCCTGCTTTGACCGATGTTATCACAAATATGAGATGTTCCATAGGTCCTCTGCTGGTGGAGTGAATGAGGAGTAGCGGTTTACAGTTTATGATTCACATGAATGCAGGACAATATAACAGATGTACATTCAGGATATCATGATGAGACAATGTTTAATTAAAAAAGTTAGAATGTCTTTATTCATGGGCAATCCCTCCTTTAACCACAATCACTCTCTACATCCGTGAATCTGGATCCTTTTGGATATAAAAAAAAATCAGTTTTACTTAAGGCGAGTGTCATTAACAGTATTTCTAAATGGTTGCAGGTTTGTTGTCTATGCTGTCATGAAAATGTAATGTACTGTCATGACATAAGCTACAAGTAGGCATCTGGTAAAGTCACCTGGCTTTAATATATTATTTGAAAATGTAACAACTGAAAGAGCAAGCAGTGAGAAGTTTATGTAAAAAAGGCCTGTAAAAAATTAGAATACCATGGAGTGGATATACTGTTAATTGCTCTTATTTCATTTCTGCTCTACCTTATTTAGAAAAACCGTTCAGTTAAAATTTACCACCAAGTTACACTGTAGTATGACCCGATACATTTCTTTTCCTATCCAATAGCCTGCCAGTTCCCAGTGATTGTTATTCTGCTAGATTATCCTCTCATCTTCACAGAGGCAACCTTCCAGTGAACCCCAGATGTGGGAACATGGTTGTGTGTTTCTGCAAGCAGCCTCATCCATATTCATCACCACGGGCGACCTAAGAAGAAGTATTAACTTCGGGAGGCATGAGCTGCCTAATTACAGTGTCATTTTAGGGGCACAGATGCGAAAAAGATTCAAGGACCCAGGAGCCTTTTATCACAAACAAACCAGTGTTCTTTTTTTTTCTTTTTTTTTTTTTAGGAAGAAGGGACTAATGGCTGGAATAGCTTAATAAGAGAGGTAGTAATGGAAAGCGTCTGTTATGCGCTCAATGGGTGAAATCATTTAAATGGAGCGACGTGTAAATAGCACAAAAAGCATGTGTTGCAGTACACAATGGAAAAGTAGCATAATATCAAAATGTGACCAGATACATTCATTGACAGTTCAGACAAAACAATCAGGACCATTACTTTCTAGTAGCTCACTCTAATGTTCTGAATAATAATATATACTAACACATAATCTAATGTAGTACATTTGTTTAACTCTTGACTTATATCATTTTAAATCTGGTTACGTGCTCTTATTTCCCGTAAAGCTCTTGGGGACCACCATGATTGGTAAAAGCCATTTATATAAAATATGAAATTTATTTTTTTACTCAAACTCATTTACAGCTACAGTATTGTGTTACAGGGTATTGATTCATTCTAATGCTGCATTACAAACTAAAAGCTTGAAACCAAACAATGTCTGAGAAAACATTAAGCAAATACAAATTAGAACACCAGTGGCAAACTTCATTACTGTGTGTGTGCAAAAAGGCCTTGGCAAGGTGAAAAATAGAAATACTCTACTTTGAATAGTAATACTTTTAACTGTATATAAAAATGTACTTTTGTCCCAAGAGCTCCAGCCACCATGTTGGTTATAACAGTGGAGGTCGCTTTGGCACCTTGCTTGTTTCCTGTTTATGTCTCCATAGCATCACTCTGTGAGTCTATAGCTCCGTCTGGAGGCTTCCTTCGCTTGACTTCCTGACTTCAGACCTCAGTGTGGAGAGGAAGGATCTCCGTTATTGTCCATTAGAAGAGTACTAATCTGCTGTCAGGTCGGCTTCCACAGTGGGCTGTTGTAAATCCAACCGTCTCCCTGCGCATGTAAGGAAGAAAACTGGACAATTAAAAAATATTTTCTTGGTATAATTAGGATAAATCAACCTTTAAGAATGACCACAGTATTTTAGTTGGTAGCTGTGTCCTAAATCACTACCTCCCTCACTGTAGTGAGCAGTAATCTCAAAAATGTGAGCACAAGAAAATTTAAGAAAACACAACCTCATACAGAAACGCGCTTGAAGTGGCACTACACGACAACCAAAACTGTTTCCAGGGGACACTAAGAAGTGATGCCATCGGCCGAAATTCACCTAGCTTTAGCCATTTAATTATTAGTCTGCCAATTCAAATATTCAATCTGACAAAAATACACACGCTAATGTAATGTTAGATGTCTGTATTGTTTATAGTTACTTTCAGGACACTTAGTAGGGGATAAGCAAGTTAAACTCCTGAACATGAAACCCATTTTGCTTAATTTGTTTAACAGTTAACAATTAAGTATCTGCTGCCCGTTCTTTCATTACAGGAAGGGTCTGTATAAGTTTTTAAATATTCATGCCATCATACTGCAACTTATTTTAACTTGTTTTAAACAATTGATGTCAATTAAACAACTGCCCACTACTGACTGATAACTTCATAAGCCAAAAACCATGGCAACAACAACCGTGTCCCAGCCTTGTGCATCACTTTTTAGAGTCCCCTGGAAACAGTTGTGTTGTGTGCTACTTGCAGCGCATTTCTGTATTTGGTTGAGTTGAGTTATCTTAATTTGCCAACAGGGCCACCGTAATTGTTGGCAGAAAGATGTGTACAGGCCATGGGTGCAACTTTTCTTTTTGGTCCACTGTGGCAATTTTGGGAGCCCTACATACGTAGAACATACTGTACATTTTAAATTTACACTAAGAATTTAGTTGGAAGACATGGACATAAAGTGGCGAACAGCAAATATAGTGCACTACATAGTAACAAGGAAGTGAATTCGGAAACAGCCTGGCTAACAAAAAAAATTTAAGGGCAGTTTGAAGATAAGCTGCTGCTCCAGCCTTATATCACAGTGTTGCTCCAAGAAGTTTATCTTCCTTCACTTTACCTCTTTAGTGAAGTATTTGGGTGTCCAGGGTTTGTTATCAGCTGTTCTCTTCCTTTCTTCCCCTCTCTGTCGCTCTTCCAGCCGGTGTTTGTGTTCTGTGGCCTCGTCGATGTTCCCTTCCTTTAGCGACTTGGTGACATGTTGCCATAACCTCCTACAAGCAGGTAAAACACACAACAATTACATGTATAAGCCATTAACATCTCCCACATCTAGCACTACCCTAATGTACCTATTTAATTATTTAAAATGACATGAAGTTGGCGGTAATGAGTTTTTTACCTGGATTCTGTCCTCCCCTGTTTCTCCACAGGCCGCAGCTTCTTCCTGGTGACTGGAAGTTTTGCCGTGTCGATCACTTTGGTTTCGCCACTGCTGTAGGTGAACTCCAGCGTGCCGTTCCACTCGCCCTGGGCTTTGCACACAATGGTGTTGGTCGGGTTGTGTTTGACCTCTGCCGTTACTCTGATTCAGCCAAACAGAGAGATGTTGTTAGAAATCTTTCTTGTCTGCCTGTTACCTTTTATACCTGCATTCTGGGAACATTTATTTTACATTTCAAAAGTAAAATACTTATGAACCAACACTATAAAGCACTTTTCCCGTTTCGGTCCAGCGGTAATGGACAATTCCGCTTCCAACCTGTAGGGGGACCAAAGCGGGAAAAGTGCTTTAGTGTTGCTTTAACATCACTTTACTATGTGAAGATTTTCTTTATGTGAATATGATCCCTGATTTTAGAAATAAAGCATGTTTTTATATACTACTATATATACTACTAAAGATTTTTTACAAAAAACTTAGGAAGGAAGTGTAATTGTTGCCTAGAGTAGCCTACGTCAATGTCATACCATAGCAAGCACTGACTGTACCAAATTTGGTCTAGTTTATTGCAAAATCTGTTGGAATGCTTTATGTTACAAGTCAGGAAGTGTGCCACTGTGTTTTAATGCCACATGAGATTTTTAACAATGCAGATAATATGTACAGTAAATGGTTAGCGTACATCGCTATTTTATAGCACTAACAAGGCTCAAAATAGCACCACACTTCAACAGTAGCATAATGAGGGTCCCTACATGTAAACCGAAGCATTGAGAACTTTGTAAGTGTACAGACAGTTTATTAAAACAGACATGAGATGGTGCCCGCATGTAAAACATAAATGCTAATGTCTTTATAATCTATCTTTTTAATAAACTTAAAGTTAAAGTTCTCAATGCTTCGGTTTACATGTAGGGACCCTCATTATGCTACCGTTTAAGTGTGGTGCTATTTTGAGCCTTGTTAGTGCTATAAAATAGCGATTTACCCTGTGCCCCGAAAGCTAGCGTTACAAGCTAATCACCGCTTTGCACTAGCTTGTTTCAAGCTACAGACACATTCGATTAGCATGAAAACATATCCCAGAGAACGGTCCACTCGGTACACATACAGTATGTTATTAACCCCTAGGTTCATTTTACGCCAGAATTGTCTTTTAAGAGAATATTTGTGACTGTGTATGTTATAGTACCGGTATGTGTATGTTTCCGATATAATTATTATAATAAAATCCCTGAAAATATTTTCTGTGTTTTTTAAAGAATCAAGTAAAAGAAACAATCACCATGAGATGCAGCAGGTGAAACATCCCTAATATTGTATGTGTAGTAATTGTAGGTAAGAAATGTATACAAAAGTCAGTATAGTTGCCATAAGAAGTCATGGTATAGTATGTCATAAAAAGTCATAGTATAGTATGTCATACAAACGTTATAGTATGTTATATAATTTCATAAAAAGTCATAGTATAGTATATCAAAAAAGTAATCAAGAGGCATAGTATAGTATGTCGAAAAGTCATAAAGTCATAGTAAAGTAGGTTGAAAAAAGTCATACTATAGTGTGTTGAAATTAAGTAAAGTCATAGTATAGAATGTCGAAAAAAGTTATAAAAAATTCATAATATTGTATGTTGAAATAGTCTTAAAAAAGTAAAATTATGTGCCCTGCTATGACATGAACTTCCACGACTACCTTTGAAGTCACTGTTCCATTATCTTTAATGTGACTATTATCGCCACTGTTCATCACACCCCCAACCGGCCCAGTCAGACACCGCCTACCAAGAGTCTGGGTCTGCCGAGGTTTCTTCCTAAAAGGGAGTTTTTCCTCGCCACTGTCGCAATAGCTACTGCTAATGCTTGCTCTTGAGGGAATTACTTTAATTGTTGGGGTTTTGGAATTTATAGAGTGTGGTCTAGACCTACTCTATCTGTAAAGTGTCTCGAGATAACTCTGTTATGATTTGATACTATAAATAAAATTGAATTGAATTGAAGTATAGTTATGTCGAAAAAAGGCATAATATATAGTATGTCGAAAAAAAGTCAGTATAGTACGTCGACAAAAAGTCAAAAAAATTAATTGTATAGTGAGTCGAAATGGTGTTAACAAAGTCATAATATAGTATGTCAAAAAGAAGTCATAAAAAAGTTATAGTATATCGAAAAAAAAAAGTATTGTAGGTAAAAAAACGTCACTGTATAGTATGTCAAATAAGTCATCATATGTTGAGTTGAACCCTCAACCTCCAATCTTCACTTTATCCTCAGCAGATTATCTCACTGAGCTATTTATGAAGCAACACTGTTTTGGCATTCTATTTAATGTTTACATTACTGAAGACAAAAAAATAAAAAATTTAAAACTCATAGTATAGTATGTTGAAAAAAGTCAAAGCGTAGTATGTCAAAAAGAATCATGAAAAAGTATGGTATGTAATAAAAAGTCATAGTATAGTATGTCAAAAAAAGTAATAAAAAATTCATAGTATAGTATGTCGGAAAAAAGGTCATAAAAAAGTCATAATATAGTATGTCAAAAAAGTCAAAGTGTAGTATGCCGAAAAAATAATCATGAAAAAGTCATAGTACAGTATGTCAAATAGAAGTCATAAAAAATCATAGAATTGTATGTCGAAAAAAGTCATTAAAAAGTCATAGTATAGTATGTCAAAAAAAGTCAAAGCGTAGTATATCAAAAAGAATCATGAAAAGTGATAGTATAGTATGTAATAAAAGCCATAGCATAGTATGTCCAAAAAGTCATGAAAAATTCATAGTATTTTATGTAAAAAAGTCAAAACATTCGTAATACCATGCATTACATAAAAAGTCATAATATAGTATGTCAAAAAAGTCAAAGCGTGTTTCCAGAAAAAAAGAATCATTAAAAAGTCATAGCGTAGTATGTCAAAAAGTCAAAGTATAGTATTTCGAAAAGAAGTCATAAAAAATCATAAAATTGTATGTCGGAAAAAAAGTAATTTAAAAATCTTAGTATGGTATGTCAAAAAACTCTTAGTATAGTATGTCGAAAAAATTAAAAAGGGTAGTATGTCAGAAAGAATCATAAAAAGTCATAGTATGTTATGGTCGAAAAAAGTCACAAAAACATTCATAGTATTGTAAGTCGAAAAATCACACAGCAAAGTCACAGTGTAGTATGTCAAAAAAGTCATGATGCGTTTGAACCCTTAACCCTCAATCTTCACTTAATCCTCAGCAGTTTAAAAAAAGTCAAAGCGGTAGTATGTCGAAAAGAATCATGAAAATGTCATAGTATAGTATGTCGGAAAAATTCATAGTATAGTATGTCGAAAAAAGTCATAAAAAAGTCATAGAATAGTATGTCGAAAAAAATCATAAAAAAAATCATAGAATAGTATTTTGAAAAAAGTCATAAAAAGGACATAGTATAGCATGTTGGAAAAGAAGTCATAGTATTGTATGTCAAAAAAGGCATAAAAAAGTCACAGTGTACTATATCAAAAAAGTCATACCATGTTGAAGAGTTGAACCCTCAAACTCCACTTCATCCTCAGCAGCTCACGCGCTATTTACAAAGCACACAATACTATTTTGTTGCCGTTCTATTTATTGTTTACATTATTGAAGACAAAAAAAGTCAAAGCGGTATGTCGAAAGAGAATCATAAAAAGTTATGGTATAGTATGTGCGGAAAAAAGTCATAGTATAGTATGTCAAAAAAGTCATAAAAAGCCCTAGCTAGCGATGTCAAAAATAATCATTAAAAAGTGATAGTATAGTATGTAATAAAAAGCCATAGCATAGTATGTCAAAAAGTCATAGTATTTTATGTAAAAAAAGTCAAAAATTTGTAATATACGTATCGCACATAAAAAGTCATATGTATGTCAAAAAAGTCAACGCGTAGTATTTCGTCATAAAAAATCATAAAATTGTAGGTCGAAGAAAGTAATTAAAAAATCTTAGTATGGTATGTCGAAAAAAAGTCATAGTATAGTATGTCGAAAAAATTTGAAGCGTAGTATGACAGAAAGAATTATAAAAAAAGTCATAGTATATTATGTCGAAAAAAGTCATAGTATAGTATGTTGAAAAAAAGTCACAAAAACATTCATAGTATTGTATGTCGAAAAAAGTCATATTATGTTGAAGAGTTGAAACCTTAACCTCCAATCTTCACTTTATCCTCAGCAGCTTATCTCACTGAGCTATTTGTGAAGCTCACAATGCATTGTTCCGGCGTTCTATTTATTGTTTACATTACTGAAGACAAAAAAGTCAAAGTGTAGTATGTCGAAAAGAATCATGAAAAAGTTATGGTATAGTATGTGGAAAAGAAGTCATAGTATGGTAAGTCAAAAAAAAGTCATAGCATAGTATGTCGAAAATAATCATGAAAAAGTCACAGTATAGTATGTCGAAAAGAAGTCATAAAAAAATCATAAAATTGTATGTCGAAAAAAGTAATTAAAAAAATCTTTGTATGGTATGTCGAAAAAAACTCATAGAATAGTATGTCGAACAAATTCAAAGCATAGTATGTCAGGAAGAATCATAAAAAAATTCATAGTATTATATAAAAAAAAAAGTCATAAAAAAGTCATAGTATAGCATGTCGAAAAAAAGTCAGAGTATAGTATGTGAAAAAGTCATGGTATGTTCAAGAGCTAAACCCTCCCTCCAATCTTCACACTATCTGCAGCAGGCATTCTATTTATTGTTTAAATTACTGAAGAAAAAAAACGTTTGAAAATAAGCCATGGTATAGTATGTCATTAAAAGTCTTAGATAATATGTCGAAAAAACTCAGACAAAAGTCACAGTGTAGTATGTCAAAAAAGTCATGAAACGTTGAACCCTTACTCTCCAATCTTCACTTAATCCTCAGCAGTTTATATAAAATTTCATAGTATTATATATCGAAAAAGGGCATAAAAAAGTCACAGTGTAGTATGTCAAAAAAGTCATATTATGTTGAAGAGTTGAAACCTCAAACTCCAATCTTCACTTTATCCTCAGCAGCTTATCTCACTGAGCTATTAGTAAAGCTCACAATTCAATGTTTCGGCGTTCTATTTAATGTTTACATTACTGAAGACAAAAAAGTCAAAGCGTAGTATGTCGAAAAGAATCATGAAAAAGTCATAGTGTAGCACGTCAAAAAAAAGTCATAAAAAAGTCATAGCATAGTATGTCGAAAATAAGTTATAAAAAATCTTGAAATTGTAGGTCGTAAAATTTTAAAAAGTCAGTGTAGTATTCAGCAAAGAATCATAAAAAACGTCATAGTATTGTATACACGAAAAAAGGGCATAAAAAGTCACAGTGTAGTATGTCAAAAAGTAAGTAATATTATGTTGAAGAGTTGAACCCTTAACCTCCAATCTTCACTTTATCCTCAGCAGCTTAGCTCACTGAGCTATTTGTGAAGCTCACAATGCTTTGTTTTGGCATTCTAATTATTGTTATTTACATGAAAGACAAAAAGTCAAAGAGTATGTCGAAAAGAATCATGAAAAAGTCATAGCATAGCATGTCGAAAAAAAAGTCATAAAAAAGTCATAGTATAGCATGCGCGAAAAAAGTCATAAAAAAGTCATAGCATAGTATGTCGAAAATAATCATTAAAAAGTCACAGTATAGTATATCAAAAAGAAGTAATAAAAAACTCATAGTATAGTATGTTGAAAAAATTCAAAGCGTGAGTATGTCAGAAAGAATCATAAAAAGTCATAGTATATAATGTATGAAAAAAAGTCATAGTATAGCATGTCGAAAAAAAAGGTCATAGCAAGTATGCGAAAAAATTCAAAGCGTGTATATGTCTGAAAGAATCATAAAAAGTCATAGTATATTATGTTGAAAAAAGGGCATAAAAAAAAGTCATAAAAAGTCATAGTATAGCATGTCGAAAAAAAGTCATACCATAGTATGTCGAAAAAGTCAGAGTATAGTATGTGAAAAAGTCATGGTATGTTAAAGAACTGAACCCTCAACCTCAATCTTCACACCGTTATCACACTGAGCTATTTGTGAAGCCCCAAGAATACAAACTTTTGTATATATTATATATATATATATATATATATATATATATATTTATTTCTATTGTTTTACATTATTGAAGACAAAAAAAAGTCATAACATAGTATGCCGAAAAGAATCATGAAAAAGTCACAGTATAGTATGTCGAAAGAATTTATAAAAAATCATGAAATTGTATGGGGTCGGGAAAAAGTATTTAAAAGTCAGTATAGTATGTCAGAAAGAATCATAAAAAAAGTCATACTATAGCATGTCGAAAAATGTCATGTTAAAGAGCTGAACCCTCAACCTCCAATCTTCACACTATCTGCAGCAGGTTATCACAACGAGCTATTTGTGAAGACCAGAATACAACCTTTCGGCATTCTATTTATTGTTTAAATTACTGAAGACAAAAAACATTTGAAAATAAGTCATGGTATAGTATGTCATTAAAAGTCTTAGTATAATATGTCGAAAAAACTCAGACAAAAGTCACAGTGTAGTATGTCAAAAAAGTCATGATACGTTGAACCCTTACTCTCCAATCTTCACTTAATCCTCAGCAGTTTATATAAAATTTCATAGTATTGTATATCGAAAAAGGGCATAAAAAAGTCACAGTGTAGTATGTCAAAAAAGTCATATTATGTTGAAGAGTTGAAACCTCAAACTCCAATCTTCACTTTATCCTCAGCAGCTTATCTCACTGAGCTATTAGTAAAGCTCACAATGCTTTGTTTTGGCATTCTATTTATTGTTTACATTATTGAAGACAAAAAAAGTCAAAGCGTAGTATGTCGAAAAGAATCATGAAAAAGTCATAGTATAGTATGTCGGAAAAAAAGTCATTGTACAGTTTGTCAAAAAAAGTCATAGCATAGCATGTCGAAAAAAAGTCATAAAAAAGTCATAGTATAGCATGTCGAAAAAAAGTCATAAAAAAGTCATAGCATAGTATGTCGAAAATAATCATTAAAAAGTCACAGTATAGTATATCGAAAAGAAGTAATAAAAAACTCATAGTATAGTATGTTGAAAAAATTCAAAGCGTAGTATGTCAGAAAGAATCATAAAAAAGTCATAGTATATTATGTTGAAAAAAGTCATAAAAAAGTCATAGTATAGCATGTCGAAAAAAAGTCATACCATAGTATGTCGAAAAAGTCAGAGTATAGTATGTGAAAAAGTCATGGTATGTTAAAGAACTGAACCCTCAACCTCCAATCTTCACACGTTATCACACTGAGCTATTTGTGAAGCCCGCAATACAAACTTTTGGCATTCTATTTATTATATATATATATATATATATATATATATATATATAAATATATATAAAAAAAAAGTTTTATTTATTGTATACAAAATAAAAAAAAGTCATAAGTAGTACAAAGTAAATATAGTAAAAAAAAATAAAATTTAATGGTATTGTAGTTAAAAAACGTCATCAATATGTTGAGTTGAACCACAACTCCAACTTCACTTTATCCTCAGCATATTATCTCAACGTGCTATTATCAACACGTTTTGGCATTCTATTTAATGTTTACATTACTGAAGACAAAAAAAAAAAATTAAAACTCATAGTATAGTATGTTTGAAAAAAGTCAAAGCGGAGTGTATGTCAAAAAGAATCATGAAAAAGTCATTATGTAGTATGTAATAAAAATCATAGTATAGTATGTCAAAAAGTAATACAAAATTCATAGTATAGTATGTCGGAAAAAAAAGTCATAAAAAGTCATATATAGTATGTCAAAAAAGTCAAAGTGTTGTATGTCGAAAAAATAATCATGAAAAAGTCATAGTACAGTATGTCAAATAGAAGTCATTAAAAATCATAGAATTGTATGTCGAAAAAAGTCATTAAAAAGTCCGTATAGTATAGTATGTCAAAAAAAGTCAAAGCGTAGTATATCAAAAAGAATCATGAAAAGTGATAGTATAGTATGTAATAAAAAGCCATAGCATAGTATGTCAAAAATCATGAAAAATTCATAGTATTTTATGTAAAAAAAGTCAAAACATTCGTAATATAACGTTACATAAAAAAGTCATAATATAGTATGTCAAAAAGTCAAAGCGTAGTGCGGCGAAAAAGAATCATTAAAAAGTCATAGCATAGTATGTCAAAAAAGTCACAGTAGTATATATTTCGAAAAGAAGTCATAAAAAATCAAATTGTATGTCGAAAAAGTAATTTAAAAATCTTAGTATGGTATGTCAAAAAAAAACTCTTAGTATAGTATGTCGAAAAAATTAAAAGGGTAGTATGTCAGAAAGAATCATTAAAAAGTCATAGTATAGTATGTCGAAAAAACCTCCAAAAAAACATTCATAGTATTGTAAGTCGAAAAAGTCAGACAAAAGTCACAGTGTAGTATGTCAAAAAGTCATGCAACGTTGAACCCTTAACCCCCAATCTTCACTTAATCCTCAGCAGTTTAAAAAAGTCAAAGCGTAGTATGTCGAAAAGAACCATGAAAATGTCATAGTATAGTATGTCGGAAAAATTCATAGTATAGTATGTCGAAAAAGTCATAAAAAAGTCATAGAATAGTATGTCGAAAAAAAAGTCATAAAAAAATCATAGAATAGTATTTTGAAAAAAAGTCATAAAAAGGTCATAGTATATGCATGTTGGAAAAGAAGTCATAGTATTGTATGTCAAAAAAGGGCATAAAAAGTCACAGTGCAGTATATCAAAAAAGTCATACCATGTTGAAGAGTTGAACCCTCAAACTCCACTTCATCCTCAGCCGCTCACTGAGCTATTTACAAAGCACACAATACATTGTTTTGCCGCGTTCTATTTATTGTTTACATTATTGAAGACAAAAAAATCAAAGCAGAAGCGTCGAAAAGTATGCAAAAAGAATTATAAAAAGTTATGGTATAGTATGTCGGAAAAAAGTCATAGTATAGTATGTCAAAAAAGTCATAAAAAGTCATAGCATAGTATGTCAAAAAAATAATCATTAAAAAGGTATAGTATAGTATGTAATAAAAAGCCATAGCATAGTATGTCAAAAAGTCATAGTATTTTATGTAAAAAAGTCAAAAATTTGTAATATACGTATGCAATACAAAAAAGTCATATGTATGTCAAAAAGTCAACGCTCGTAGTATTTCGTAACAAAAATCATAAAATTGTAGTAGGTCGAAGAAAGTAATTAAAAAATCTTAGTATGGTATGTCGAAAAAAGTCATAGTATAGTATGTCGAAAAAATTTGAAGCGAGGTATGACAGAAAGAATTATAAAAAAAGTCATAGTATATTATGTCGAAATAAATACAAAAGAAAAAAGTCATAGTATAGTTGTTGAAAAAAAGTCACAAAACATTCATAGTATTGTATGTCGAAAAAAAGTCATATTATGTTGAAGAGTTGAAACCTTAACCCCAATCTTCACTTTATCCTCAGCAGCTTATCTCACTGAGCTATTTGTGAAGCTCACAATGCATTTGTTCTGTTTCTTGTTTATTTTTACATTACTGAAGACAAAAAGGCAAAGTGAATAGTATGTCGAAAAAGAATCATGAAAAAGTTATGGTATAGTATGTGGAAAAGAAGTCATAGTATGGTAAGTCAAAAAAAGTCATAGCATAGTATGTCGAAAATAATCATGAAAAAGTCACAGTATAGTATGTCCAAAAAGAAGTCATAAAAAAACCATAAAATTGTATGTCGAAAAAAGTAATTAAAAAATCTTTGTGCGGTATGTCGAAAAAAACTCATAGAATAGTATGTCGAACAAATTCAAAGCATAGTATGTCAGGAAGAATCATAAAAAATTCATAGTATTATATAAAAAAAAGTCATAAAAAGTCATAGTATAGCATGTCGAAAAAAATTCAGAGTATAGTATGTGAAAAAGTCATGGTATGTTCAAGAGCTAAACCCTCCCTCCAATCTTCACACTATCTGCAGCAGGCATTCTATTTATTGTTTAAATTACTGAAGAAAAAAAACGTTTGAAAATAAGCCATGGTATAGTATGTCATTAAAAGTCTTAGATAATATGTCGAAAAAACTCAGACAAAAGTCACAGTGTAGTATGTCAAAAAAGTCATGAAACGTTGAACCCTTACTCTCCAATCTTCACTTAATCCTCAGCAGTTTATATAAAATTTCATAGTATTATATATCGAAAAAGGGGCATAAAAAGTCACAGTGTAGTATGTCAAAAAGTCATATTATGTTGAAGAGTTGAAACCTCAAACTCCAATCTTCACTTTATCCTCAGCAGCTTATCTCACTGAGCTATTAGTAAAGCTCACAATTCAATGTTTCGGCGTTCTATTTAATGTTTACATTACTGAAGACAAAAAAGTCAAAGCGTAGTATGTCGAAAAGAATCATGAAAAAGTCATAGTGTAGCACGTCAAAAAAAAGTCATAAAAAAGTCATAGCATAGTATGTCGAAAATAAGTTATAAAAAATCTTGAAATTGTAGGTCGAAAAAAGTATTTAAAAAGTCAGTATAGTATGTCAGAAAGAATCATAAAAAACGTCATAGTATTGTATATCGAAAAAGGGCATAAAAAAGTCACAGTGTAGTATGTCAAAAAAGTAATATTATGTTGAAGAGTTGAACCCTTAACCTCCAATCTTCACTTTATCCTCAGCAGCTTAGCTCACTGAGCTATTTGTGAAGCTCACAATGCTTTGTTTTGGCATTCTAATTATTGTTTACATTATTGAAGACAAAAAAAGTCAAAGCGTAGTATGTCGAAAAGAATCATGAAAAAGTCATAGCATAGCATGTCGAAAAAAAGTCATAAAAAAGTCATAGTATAGCATGTCGAAAAAAAGTCATAAAAAAGTCATAGCATAGTATGTCGAAAATAATCATTAAAAAGTCACAGTATAGTATATCAAAAAGAAGTAATAAAAAACTCATAGTATAGTATGTTGAAAAAATTCAAAGCGTAGTATGTCAGAAAGAATCATAAAAAAGTCATAGTATATTATGTTGAAAAAAGTCATAGTATAGCATGTCGAAAAAAAGTCATAGCATAGTATGTCGAAAAAATTCAAAGCGTAGTATGTCTGAAAGAATCATAAAAAAGTCATAGTATATTATGTTGAAAAAAGGGCATAAAAAAAAAGTCATAAAAAAGTCATAGTATAGCATGTCGAAAAAAAAGTCATACCATAGTATGTCGAAAAAGTCAGAGTATAGTATGTGAAAAAGTCATGGTATGTTAAAGAACTGAACCCTCAACCTCCAATCTTCACACGTTATCACACTGAGCTATTTGTGAAGCCCGCAATACAAACTTTTGGCATTCTATTTATTATATATATATATATATATATATATATATATATATATATATATATATATATATATATATATATATATATATGTTCTATTTATTGTTTACATTATTGAAGACAAAAAAAAAAGTCATAACATAGTATGTCGAAAAGAATCATGAAAAAGTCACAGTATAGTATGTCGAAAAGAATTTATAAAAAATCATGAAATTGTATGTCGAAAAAAGTATTTAAAAAGTCAGTATAGTATGTCAGAAAGAATCATAAAAAAGTCATACTATAGCATGTCGAAAAAATGTCATGTTAAAGAGCTGAACCCTCAACCTCCAATCTTCACACTATCTGCAGCAGGTTATCACAACGAGCTATTTGTGAAGACCAGAATACAACCTTTCGGCATTCTATTTATTGTTTAAATTACTGAAGACAAAAAACATTTGAAAATAAGTCATGGTATAGTATGTCATTAAAAGTCTTAGTATAATATGTCGAAAAAACTCAGACAAAAGTCACAGTGTAGTATGTCAAAAAAGTCATGATATCGTTGACTTACCCTTACAATCTTCACTTAATCCTCAGCAGTTTATATAAAATTTCATAGTATTGTATATCGAAAAAGGGCATAAAAAAGTCACAGTGTAGTATGTCAAAAAAGTCATATTATGTTGAAGAGTTGAAACCTCAAACTCCAATCTTCACTTTATCCTCAGCAGCTTATCTCACTGAGCTATTAGTAAAGCTCCCAATGCTTTGTTTTGGCATTCTATTTATTGTTTACATTATTGAAGACAAAAAAAGTCAAAGCGTAGTATGTCGAAAAGAATCATGAAAAAGTCATAGTATAGTATGTCGGAAAAAAAGTCATTGTACAGTTTGTCAAAAAAAGTCATAGCATAGCATGTCGAAAAAAAGTCATAAAAAAGTCATAGTATAGCATGTCGAAAAAAGTCATAAAAAAGTCATAGCATAGTATGTCGAAAATAATCATTAAAAAGTCACAGTATAGTATATCGAAAAGAAGTAATAAAAAAACTCATAGTATAGTATGTTGAAAAAATTCAAAGCGTAGTATGTCAGAAAGAATCATAAAAAAGTCATAGTATATTATGTTGAAAAAAGTCATAAAAAAGTCATAGTATAGCATGTCGAAAAAAAGTCATACCATAGTATGTCGAAAAAAGTCAGAGTATAGTATGTGAAAAAGTCATGGTATGTTAAAGAACTGAACCCTCAACCTCCAATCTTCACACCGTATCACACTGAGCTATTTGTGAAGCCCCGAATACAAACTTTTGCCATTCTATTTATTACATATATATATATATATATATATATATATATATATATATATATATGTTCTATTTATTGTTTACATTATTGAAGACAAAAAAAAAGTCATAGAAAAGTCATAGTATAGTATGTCAAAAAGAAGTCATAAAAAAGTTATAGTATATCGAAAAAAAAAAGTATTGTAGGTAAAAAAACGTCACTGTATAGTACGTCAAATAAGTCATCATATGTTGAGTTGAACCCTCAACCTCCAATCTTCACTTTATCCTCAGCAGATTATCTCACTGAGCTATTTATGAACACTGTTTTGGCATTCTATTTAATGTTTACATTACTGAAAAAAAAAAAAAAAAAAAAAATTAAAACTCATAGTATAGTATGTTGAAAAAAGTCAAAGCGTAGTATGTCAAAAAGAATCATGAAAAAGTCATAGTATGGTATGTAATAAAAAGTCATAGTATAGTATGTCAAAAAAAGTAATACAAAATTCATAGTATAGTATGTCGGAAAAAAGGTCATAAAAAAGTCATAATATAGTATGTCAAAAAAGTCAAAGTGTAGTATGCCGAAAAAATAATCATGAAAAAGTCATAGTACAGTATGTCAAATAGAAGTCATAAAAAATCATAGAATTGTATGTCGAAAAAAGTCATTAAAAAGTCATAGTATAGTATGTCAAAAAAAGTCAAAGCGTAGTATATCAAAAAGAATCATGAAAAAGTGATAGTATAGTATGTAATAAAAAGCCATAGCATAGTATGTCAAAAAAGTCATGAAAAATTCATAGTATTTTATGTAAAAAAGTCAAAACATTCGTAATATACGTACGTACATAAAAAAGTCATAATATAGTATGTCAAAAAAGTCAAAGCGTAGTATGCCGAAAAAAGAATCATTAAAAAGTCATAGCATAGTATGTCAAAAAAGTCACAGTATAGTATTTCGAAAAGAAGTCATAAAAAATCATAAAATTGTATGTCGAAAAAAGTAATTTAAAAATCTTAGTATGGTATGTCAAAAAAAACTCTTAGTATAGTATGTCGAAAAAATTAAAAGGGTAGTATGTCAGAAAGAATCATAAAAAAGTCATAGTATAGTATGTCGAAAAAAGTCACAAAAACATTCATAGTATTGTAAGTCGAAAAAAGTCAGACAAAAGTCACAGTGTAGTATGTCAAAAAAGTCATGATACGTTGAACCCTTAACCTCCAATCTTCACTTAATCCTCAGCAGTTTAAAAAAAGTCAAAGCGTAGTATGTCGAAAAGAATCATGAAAATGTCATAGTATAGTATGTCGGAAAAATTCATAGTATAGTATGTCGAAAAAAGTCATAAAAAAGTCATAGAATAGTATGTCGAAAAAAAGTCATAAAAAAAATCATAGAATAGTATTTTGAAAAAAGTCATAAAAAGGTCATAGTATAGCATGTTGGAAAAGAAGTCATAGTATTGTATGTCAAAAAAAGGCATAAAAAAGTCACAGTGCAGTATATCAAAAAAGTCATACCATGTTGAAGAGTTGAACCCTCAAACTCCACTTCATCCTCAGCAGCTCACTGAGCTATTTACAAAGCACACAATACATTGTTTTGGCGTTCTATTTATTGTTTACATTATTGAAGACAAAAAAAGTCAAAGCGTAGTATGTCGAAAAGAATCATAAAAAAGTTATGGTATAGTATGTCGGAAAAAAAGTCATAGTATAGTATGTCAAAAAAAGTCATAAAAAAGTCATAGCATAGTATGTCAAAAATAATCATTAAAAAGTGATAGTATAGTATGTAATAAAAAGCCATAGCATAGTATGTCAAAAAAGTCATAGTATTTTATGTAAAAAAGTCAAAAAATTTGTAATATACGTACGTACATAAAAAAGTCATATGTATGTCAAAAAAGTCAACGCGTAGTATTTCGTCATAAAAAATCATAAAATTGTAGGTCGAAGAAAGTAATTAAAAAATCTTAGTATGGTATGTCGAAAAAAAGTCATAGTATAGTATGTCGAAAAAATTTGAAGCGTAGTATGACAGAAAGAATTATAAAAAAAGTCATAGTATATTATGTCGAAAAAAGTCATAGTATAGTATGTTGAAAAAAAGTCACAAAAACATTCATAGTATTGTATGTCGAAAAAAGTCATAAAAAGTCACAGTGTAGTATGTCAAAAAAGTCATATTATGTTGAAGAGTTGAAACCTTAACCTCCAATCTTCACTTTATCCTCAGCAGCTTATCTCACTGAGCTATTTGTGAAGCTCACAATGCATTGTTCCGGCGTTCTATTTATTGTTTACATTATTGAAGACAAAAAGTCAAAGTGTAGTATGTCGAAAAGAATCATGAAAAAGTTATGGTATAGTATGTGGAAAAGAAGTCATAGTATGGTAAGTCAAAAAAAAGTCATAGCATAGTATGTCGAAAATAATCATGAAAAAGTCACAGTATAGTATGTCAAAAAGAAGTCATAAAAAAATCATAAAATTGTATGTCGAAAAAAGTAATTAAAAAAATCTTAGTATGGTATGTCGAAAAAAACTCATAGAATAGTATGTCGAACAAATTCAAAGCATAGTATGTCAGAAAGAATCATAAAAAAATTCATAGTATTATATAAAAAAAAAAGTCATAAAAAAGTCATAGTATAGCATGTCGAAAAAAAGTCCCGAGTATAGTATGTGAAAAAGTCATGGTATGTTCAAGAGCTAAACCCTCCCTCCAATCTTCACACTATCTGCAGCAGGTTATCACACCGAGCTTTTTGTGAAGCCCGCAATACAATCTTTCGGCATTCTATTTATTGTTTAAATTACTGAAGAAAAAAAACGTTTGAAAATAAGCCATGGTATAGTATGTCATTAAAAGTCTTAGATAATATGTTGAAAAAAGTCACAGTGTAGTATGTCAAAACAGTCATGACATGTTGAAGAGTTGAACCCCAAACCTCCAATCATCACTTTATCCTCAGCAGCTTATCTCACTGAGCTATTAGTGAAGCTCACAATTCAATGTTTCGGCGTTCTATTTATTGTTTACATTACTGAAGACAAAAAAGTCAAAGCGTAGTATGTCAAAAAGAATCATGAAAAAGTCATAGTGTAGCACGTCGAAAAAAAGTCATAAAAAAGTCATAGCATAGTATGTCGAAAATAAGTTATAAAAAATCTTGAAATTGTAGGTCGAAAAAAGTATTTAAAAAGTCAGTATAGTATGTCAGAAAGAATCATAAAAAACGTCATAGTATTGTATATCGAAAAAGGGCATAAAAAAGTCACAGTGTAGTATGTCAAAAAAGTCATATTATGTTGAAGAGTTGAACCCTTAACCTCCAATCTTCACTTTATCCTCAGCAGCTTAGCTCACTGAGCTATTTGTGAAGCTCCCAATGCTTTGTTTTGGCATTCTATTTATTGTTTACATTATTGAAGACAAAAAAAGTCAAAGCGTAGTATGTCGAAAAGAATCATGAAAAAGTCATAGTATAGTATGTCGGAAAAAAAGTCATTGTACAGTTTGTCAAAAAAAGTCATAGAAAAGTCATAGTATAGTATGTCAAAAAGAAGTCATAAAAAAGTTATAGTATATCGAAAAAAAAAGTATTGTAGGTAAAAAAACGTCACTGTATAGTACGTCAAATAAGTCATCATATGTTGAGTTGAACCATCAACCTCCAATCTTCACTTTATCCTCAGCAGATTATCTCACTGAGCTATTTATGAAGCAACACTGTTTTGGCATTCTATTTAATGTTTACATTACTGAAGACAAAAAAATAAAAAAATTAAAACTCATAGTATAGTATGTTGAAAAAAGTCAAAGCGTAGTATGTCAAAAAGAATCATGAAAAAGTCATAGTATGGTATGTAATAAAAAGTCATAGTATAGTATGTCAAAAAAAGTAATACAAAATTCATAGTATAGTATTTCGGAAAAAAGGTCATAAAAAAGTCATAATATAGTATGTCAAAAAAGTCAAAGTGTAGTATGCCGAAAAAATAATCATGAAAAAGTCATAGTACAGTATGTCAAATAGAAGTCATAAAAAATCATAGAATTGTATGTCGAAAAAAGTCATTAAAAAGTCATAGTATAGTATGTCAAAAAAAGCCAAAGCGTAGTATATCAAAAAGAATCATGAAAAAGTGATAGTATAGTATGTAATAAAAAGCCATAGCATAGTATGTCAAAAAAGTCATGAAAAATTCATAGTATTTTATGTAAAAAAGTCAAAACATTCGTAATATACGTACGTACATAAAAAAGTCATAATATAGTATGTCAAAAAAGTCAAAGCGTAGTATGCCGAAAAAAGAATCATTAAAAAGTCATAGCATAGTATGTCAAAAAAGTCACAGTATAGTATTTCGAAAAGAAGTCATAAAAAATCATAAAATTGTATGTCGAAAAAAGTAATTTAAAAATCTTAGTATGGTATGTCAAAAAAAACTCTTAGTATAGTATGTCGAAAAAATTAAAAGCGTAGTATGTCAGAAAGAATCATAAAAAAGTCATAGTATAGTATGTCGAAAAAAGTCACAAAAACATTCATAGTATTGTAAGTCGAAAAAAGTCAGACAAAAGTCACAGTGTAGTATGTCAAAAAAGTCATGATACGTTGAACCCTTAACCTCCAATCTTCACTTAATCCTCAGCAGTTTAAAAAAAGTCAAAGCGTAGTATGTCGAAAAGAATCATGAAAATGTCATAGTATAGTATGTCGGAAAAATTCATAGTATAGTATGTCGAAAAAAGTCATAAAAAGGTCATAGTATAGCATGTTGGAAAAGAAGTCATAGTATTGTATGTCAAAAAAAGGCATAAAAAAGTCACAGTGCAGTATATCAAAAAAGTCATACCATGTTGAAGAGTTGAACCCTCAAACTCCACTTCATCCTCAGCAGCTCACTGAGCTATTTACAAAGCACACAATACATTGTTTTGGCGTTCTATTTATTGTTTACATTATTGAAGACAAAAAAAGTCAAAGCGTAGTATGTCGAAAAGAATCATAAAAAAGTTATGGTATAGTATGTCGAAAAAATTTAAAGCGTAGTATGACAGAAAGAATTATAAAAAAAGTCATAGTATATTATGTCGAAAAAAGTCATAGTATAGTATGTTGAAAAAAAGTCACAAAAACATTCATAGTATTGTATGTCGAAAAAAGTCATAAAAAGTCACAGTGTAGTATGTCAAAAAAGTCATATTATGTTGAAGAGTTGAAACCTTAACCTCCAATCTTCACTTTATCCTCAGCAGCTTATCTCACTGAGCTGTTTGTGAAGCTCACAATGCATTGTTCCGGCGTTCTATTTATTGTTTACATTACTGAAGACAAAAAAAGTCAAAGCATAGTATGTCGAAAAGAATCATGAAAAAGTCATGGTATAGTATGTCAGAAAAAAAGTCATTGTACAGTTTGTCAAAAAAAGTCATAGAAAAGTCATAGTATAGTATGTCAAAAAAGTCATAGTGTAGCACACGTGTCAAACTCAAGGCCCGCGGGACAAATCCGGACCCTTGCAGATTTAGATCCGGCCCGTATATATCATTTGGGTTCACAATACATTTTGGCCCACCTAGTTGTGCGCCAAACCAAAAACACAGGAAAGTGTTTTTTAAAATGCAATTACCTGACATTCAAAGCAGAATTTGGCAGATTTGCCGACTCTGAGACTCAGAAATTCTCCCAGAAGCAGAGAGAGAGTTTTCATATTCAGGCTGAGAAACAGGTTGTTGTTAAAAAAAAAAAAAAGAATCTTTGTTTTGCTTGATTTGCTAAATTCTATGATGGCTAAGGAACTCTTTTGATGACTTTTGTAGGGTTTCATGTCAACAAAAAGCGTACAAAAATGTCAGAAAAAGCAACAAATTTACAAAAAGGTGACAAATGTCTGAGAAAGCCACAAAATAGTCTGAACAAAAACAAATAATTGATAAATAAGTGATTGTCTTTTTCCAGTGTGACCCTTAGTGAAAATGAGTTTGACACCCCTGGTGTAGCATGTCGAAAAAAAGTCATAAAAAAGTCATAATATAGTATGTTGAAAATAATCATGAAAAAGTCACAGTATAGTATGTCGAAAAGAAGTAATAAAAAAGTCATAGTATAGTATGTCGAAAAAATTCAAAGCGTAGTATGTCAGAAAGAATTATAAAAAAGTCATTGTATAGTATGTCGAAAAAAGTCAGAGTATAGTATGTGAAAAAGTCACTGAACTCTCAACCTCCAATCTTCACACTATCTGCAGCAGGTTATCACAACGAGCTATTTGTTAAGCCCAGAATACAATCTTTCGGCATTCTATGTATTGTTTAAATTATTGAAGACAAAAAAAAGTCAAAGTGTAGTATGTCTAAAAGAATCATGAAAAAGTCATAGTATAGTATGTCGAAAAAAAAAATCATAGTATAGTATGACAAAAAAAGTAAAAGCGTAGTATGTCAAAAAGAATCTTGAAAATGTCATAATATAGTATGTCATAAAAAGTCATAGTATAGGATGTCGGAAAAAAACAGTCATAGTATAGTATGTCGAAAAAAGTCATAAAAATAATAGAATAGTATTTCGAAAAATGTCATAAAAGTATATGTCAAAAAAGGCATAAAAAAGTCACAGTATAGTATGTCATAAAACATCATAGTATAGTATGTCATCAACATTCTAAGTATAATATGTCATAAAAATGACATAAAAAAGTCATAGTACAGTATGTCATAAAAAGTCATGAAACAAGTCATAGTATAGTCAAGTCAGGAAGTCTGCACTGCTGTCCTTTAAGCGTTTTTAACAATGCAGATTGAGGAATATGTTAATGGATTAGAGAATATTTGTGACTATGTGTATGTTATGGTACTGGTATGTGTATGTTGTTTGTGATATGATATAATTTAAAACAATAAAATCATTGAAAATATTTTCTGTGTTTTATCTTGTATTATAAAGTGAAACAACATGAGATACATCTCTCATATGTATGTGTTGTTATTGTAGGGAAAAAAAAGTCAAATATGAAGAATAATAAACAGAATTTGTAATTTGCAAAAACTACTGAAAAATCAATTGGGGAAAAAAAGGATTTACAGGTATCGATATATAATAAGCGAACAATAGCATTGTGAAAATCATTGTGTGGAGCACAAAGCCACCGTCTTACCAGAGTATTTTCTAAATCAATAAAAAATAAAGGAGAAGACGAATCAGCATGCCATGTTTGCTGTCAAAGTGATACGCTGTGTATAAAGGCAGGCAGAGAGAACAAAAGAGATGCTCAGAATCACTCACCTGTGGACCTTCCCTCCATAGAAAGGCTTGGTGTGAAAAGTAACGGTGGCAGAGTAGCCGCTCTTGACACAGTTGATCGAGACTTTGCCCCCCAGCTCCACCCAGGGCACGGTAAGGATTGAGCGGGCGTAGGCACAGGGCAACGTGAAGACGTACTCCTCGTCGTGCTCCAGCAGACAAAGGACCCCTGAGAGGAGAAAGAGGAAGAAAAGTGAGAGGTGTTGAAGTGGACCCCCGGATGCATGGTGGGAACACAAATGCACAGAAACGGATGATGTTAGTAAAATATATTTTCTGAGTGTGTAAAACAGTGAGAGGAAACTAATCACGCAAATATAGTTTGTTAACAATTGGAGGACATTTTTTAAAAGGTATGTCGAGCCAGCTGATAAGCCTGCCTCTCTTTGTATAAATGTATAATCAAATGTTGGTGTAATAAACACTAATTTAATCTATGTGGCTGGTATGTGGATGTTTTCTCCAAGCCATTGCCATCAGTGATGTCTATTGTGCACTCGTAAAGCAGGAAGCAGGAAGTGTGGAGAAGTGCTCTTGTATACAGTTAATATAACATAGGAATTAAATTGTTCTCAACAGTCTCTGAATCGCCCATTACTGCTGCAATCCTAATTTATGTTGTGATTAAACAAAGTTAAGCACAGTTTGCAGGTTTCATGTCCTGTGTGAATAGGCATTAACAACAGTTAATTATTTAACCTGATTGGAGGCATTTATTTTCTATTGCATATTGAAAAATACTCACACAACAGACACCCAATGTGGAGAACATTATAAAAATAAGTTAATATCTCCTTTAGGCAGTTTGTATCTCTTGGGTCCATAAGAGAGGCTATTATACTCAACGCTCATGATCGACATCATCAGCGTCATTCAGTCTCTAAGTGGATTTATTCTGTCCTAAACAACACCTCACATGTCCATGATTAGCTTTCTGTTATATATTTCTGTTGTATCATAACCACGTGTTTACAAGAGCTCACTTGTGCGTCTGTGTTTCACTGCAAAATGCCTACAAGGAGTACATTTCATGTGGCACCACTGTGGTCAAATCATGACATGACGAAGGTTGACATAGTGAGAGAAGAACCTATGGCAACAATGGCCTCTAGGCATTACGTGGTTCTGAATAGGCTCGTTTGATTACCAATCATTATTGAAAAGGTCTACTGTATGTATAATAAATGGTAGATCAGTCATGGACGGAGTATTCAGATCATTGATTATTAGTGAAAAGCTGCAATCCCATAATGTAAAAGTACTCCTACAAGTAAACGTCCTGCATTCATAATTCTACTTCAGTAAAAGTGCAGTTTTATAAGTAAAATGTCATTTAAATATCAAAAGTAGTAATTATGAATGTTAAATTATGTAGCTCGCAAAGTCCTGAAAGATAATATTTTTTATCTAAACAAATAACACATTTTCAGGACTTTAGGAACGCTATCTCACATACCAGTAAATTACTTTATTGGATTCTATTCATTATTGATGTGTTAAAATGTAAGCAGAATTTTAATGTAGCTTGTTGAGGGAGAGCTGATTTGAAACATTTATAAACAATCTCTGCATATCAATGTCCCACCGTTACAGGTATGAATTACTTTGTTTGTAACTAAGTTTGATTGACATCTCTCTCATTCTCCTGTTAGTTTTGTTGTTCCAGAATCATTTGATCATTGTTATACACTAACATGGAGTTTTATATCCCAGCATAGGTTTGCACAACTCCAACCTGAGTAGGTCTGATCCACAATAACTGAAAACCTGAACTGAAAAAGTGCACAGCAGCCTGTCATAGTTAAACATCCATCCTTACAGCACCAGAGGCAAACCTGAGCAACACACTCATCACAACGTCAAACAGGTCAAATCAAAATCCAGCTGGTCAATCTGGCTGCATCAGCTACTGTACCTCTGTTCCTTTTCTGTTTCTGACTCACTGCCAATCAGTGAAGTCTGAGCCATTCATAAAAATGCATTATCAACTGCTATCTGAAAAGCAGCCATTGCAAAAATGACACCCATCAATCAATACTTCCTGGGGTGAGGGTCACCATGTTCTCTGATAGGCAGCATAAGCCTCCGCACATGGTGATGAACTGCTGTGTCATAACCTGCCGACAGGTGGTCAGAGGTACAGCAAAGCCTGAGAAAGTCTGACTGAATCAGTTCATGTATCCAGATTCATTCGATTGGGCTCAAGGACTTCCCGTGTCTCCGCTCAGGGTGACTCCTCCCCATCAGTCTACTGTACGTGGTGTAATGGTGCTGACAGAGAGGACTGGCTTATTGATTGCCATGGGAGAGGTCTCATTCATACAGGACAGGACGCTCTGACGGCAGTATTTTTAACAAATACAAAAGCAATACAGACATAAACTGCTTTCACAGTAATCACAACTAAAAAGGCAACCACACAAATGACTTGTGTCAAGTTGAACACCTTTTATATAGTGTTCAACTGCTGCTGTCACTAAGCCTGTACGTTATATACAGTCTGTTTTAATTAAACGTCCGTCCGTACTTTGTTTCTTTAATTTCATTTAACTTTTAACAGAACATTGCTGTAAAAGAGCATGAATGCTCAGCTGACCTACCCTGCATGAATAAAAGTAAAAGAAAAAATAAACAAATACAATTTATGTCTTATTAGTTTCTGCTATTTACTGTATTCATAAGGCAGCATCTGTTTCCATTTTGTCCACCTTCTCTAGATTATAATGCCAATACAGCCAATATGTTTTACAGATGACTGCACTTTGTGTCAAGACAACTTGAAACAGTACAGAGAAAGACTTTAAATTGTCAGCGATTATTAGAAAGTCAGTTTTAAAGCACCTGGATGATGGCATTTTCAATCAATGTTTTTGTTTTTAATTATTTATTATTTCATGCGACTTTATACTTCTACTCCACTGCATTTCAGAGGCAAATATTGTACTTTTTACTACACTGATTATTATAATTACCAATTACTTTTTTTTATTAAATTCAACTACCCAACAGTATATAAAGTATCCAAAATTAGCTGCACCTGAACCACCTGCAATATAAATTGTATATATTAATGCATCAGTGATAGTAATCCACTAATTTACATGTATAAAAGAGTATAACACTCTGAAAGGGGGCATATTACATGAGTACTTCTACATTTTGTATTTAAAAGTACATTTTGCTACTTTGTACTTTTACCTACTACATTTACTCAAGAAAAGAGTCTCAGTGTGACAATTTCCGTTCCCTGCTTATTTTGTCTGTTTTGTATTTATTATCATAATGTCGTTTGACCAGGTTTGATTGCTTTCTGTGACAAAAAACTTTGCATATCTACAGTATTTTATGAGTTGTAAATTAGCTCACCTTCTCCCACCATGGACACTCCTATAGACATTCCCATGAACTTGCTCTTGGTCCATACGTGGACGGCACATACTCTTCTCCCGGCACTCACAGTAAAACCCAGAAACTGGTGGATGATGGGACACCTGCTCGGCCACAAATCGTACTCTGTAGCAGCCTGCCGATGAATCCTCGGCCTGCAGCGTGTTGTTGGGGCCCCTGCTCGGCTCCCAAGAGGACCCCTGGTTCGATCTGACCAAAGGTTTGACTTTGTCCCGAGGCACTTCCCAGGAACAGTGGAAGGTCTCCCCTAGCACAGGGTTGTAGGGCTTCTTGGCCACAGCACCTTTCCGCCCCTCATGGAAAGCGGTCAGGTAGTACTCGACAAAACGGACTATTCGGTCCTCGGCTGTGGCGCCAGCTGTGATTGACAGGAACATGTCAGGGTGGGCCATGAAGTTGGCGTACATCTCCAGTAGTGATCGCTTTTCCAAAATGAAGGTAGGCAACACCACCTATGAAACATAAAGGAAAGGAGAGGATTTGTTTAGGGAAAAGGCTCAGAAAACAATAATTACCTCACAAATCTCACACTAAAAACATCCAATTCATGACAAACAAACCTTATATTTTCATGAGTCTGTAAAGCCTCTTTTTGTAGCCTTACCCGTGTGAGGTCCATGCCGAGTTTGAGCTGGGAGAGCAGGTGGAGAATGATGCTCCGCTGGTCGTCCAGGACACCCAGGTCCTCCTCTTCGTTATCCTCCATATCTGTCACCTCTTCAGTGGGGCTGATGTCTTCCAGCCCTTGGTGGTGCTATGAAAACAAAAAGAAAACAGAAAATGTAATTCATCAGTGAGACTGTGTCCCCCACTAATGTGTTCTTATAGTAGTCTGTATCCACGACGTTCCACTTCCGGGATTGCTCCGTTGCCGACGGAAATTCCATCGAATTTCACTTATTTAGGCTGGATATCCGTTACCTTGGGCTTTCTTTGTGTTGACATTTTAAACTCCGGTGGATTTATGAGGACTATGGTTAACTGCTCTTCAGATCTCTGCAGGGTAAATCCAGACAGCTAGCTAGACTATCTGTCCAATCTGTGTTTTCTGTTGCATGACTAAAACAACCTTTGAACGTACACAAGTTCCTTCCCAAGTCTATTTTGCAGAGGCGCTGTTGCTCTGTACGGCGCTTAGCGCCGGCCAAAATGATTGTGATTGGTTTAAAGAAAATGCCAATAACTAGAGCACGTTTTTCTCCCATCCTGGCTGTGTGGACCTGTCAGACCCTCTGCAGCAGCACTGTGGAGGAAGGTCTGGCAATGTGAGACTATTCTTATAGTAATACTAATAGTTTTTGTGGATTACGATATATCAGACTTTGACTACACAGATGATACTTGTGTAGGATTAATTCATTCATTGTTGGTTTTGGTCTTTTTATGGGATATGTCAACAGTGAGAAAAATAGAATATTGCCAGCCTTCTTCTTTTACAAGAGAGGAAATAATCCTATTTACTTTTTTGCATTCTGAAATGATGGATATTTATACAGCTTCTGGTCCCTAAAAAGATTCTTATTTCTAAGAAGTGAATGTCACTCCTTACTGGCAACTCAAGACATACGTAACCTGTGACAAGGAGTAAAAAGGTAGGGAACCACTAATTAACTGATAAAAAATATTTTTCTATTTTATCTGTTACACCTGTCACTTGGAAAGGCCAAGAGGAGGAAGATGCAGCCATTTCCTAACATCAACATTCAACTGACAATACCAACCATAAGGTCACTCAACTCAATCAGAGGCCAGCACGGGACCTTTTACAGAAGCAACCTATAAATACCAAAGGACATAACCTCTTTTACTTTTCAATGAAGCCCATTCATACTCCATTCAGCCATGTCACATGCCTTTCAAGCCACTTTCAGCGTTTCATATGGCAATAGGAGCACTACATTTCTTTGAGTAGCCTGAGTGCCTCTTGTTTGCTTCTAACAGCCTCAGCACAAACTTACACAATGCCTTCATGGTGTATGCATTGGTCAAAGAGGACATACGTTATGTCCTTTGTTTGTGTTGCAGCATTCAACTAGAAACGGATCCAGTTGAGGTTAAAGAAGAGCTGATGCCTTTGATATCTCCTGCAGTAACTTGGGGCAGGAAGGAAGATAAAAAAAACAAAAACACAAGAGGCTGATGTATAATGCAGAAGGTGCTCTAAAGTCTGTGGGCAATAACAACTCGTTGTACCACCCCTCCCCCCGCTGCTCTTTATCCTCCATTTCCATCTGTGTCTCTATGCAATTATTACATTCAATGTATATGTGTCAGGTTTCCAAATTGTAGACAGCTCATTTTAGTGAAGCTGCTGCAGCAAAATGAGGGAACCGAAACTCCTGGCTGCCTGATTGCTTGAAGTGCACTGAATGAAAAGAGATTTCCAGGAGTGCCTGCCTGTCACCTGAATATTTCATTTCAAAAGCTCGACACACACACACACACACACACACACACACACACACACACACACACACACACACACACACACACACACACACGCGAGCGCATGAGGGAGCATGCTTGAACACACAAGTACAGGACTCCCTGGAGCTGGTTGGTGCAGAGTGATATATATAGAAGAGTGAAAGCAGGGAAAAGAGAGGAGGTAGGGGGAGGTGTGTTATGATTCCAGTGGTTCTAACTAATTAAAGAGGCTTCAACAGAAAATTACTGCTGAAGAGGTCAGAGCATCTCAGCGGAAACCCTCAAGTGGATTTATCGGTGGACTTAGTGGTTGTCATTAGCTAAGACTTTTTAATGCAGTTTAACTTGTCCAGAAGTTAATACTGTGTCTTATGTAATAAATAAGTACAGTGAGTGTTTGGATTTATGGTTTAACAGTATGAGGAGGAGAACAGAGTGTACAAAACAAAAAGGTTTTGCTACTTATGTTGGTTATTACAACATGACATATTTTGTCATCTGAACATGCAATTTCAACCATCATATCACGTTATATATTAGTATATATATATTATATACCACCCTCTGTTTTGCCTGCAGAATGCTAGCACAGGACGCTAGCACTCAGTTTAACTTTGGAAGACTGCTAGTACTATGAAAAGTTACATGAATATGAACATGTAATATAGAAAAAACTTGTTGAGCCATTGTGGTGATTTTCAAAATAAAAGTCTTGTCATAAAAGTAGGACAAGTACATTGCACAGGGGTGTCCACAACTGTTTAAAAATGTAGGTTTTAAAGGGTTAGCTAATAGCTAAACCTTTTAAATGAGGCATCCTTTATAAAGAGTTTATATGTTGCAACTACAATAATAGCTTTAATAACAATAAATACATTTTTTAAAGCTTTATATATCAGTTATAAGCTATTTGTTAGAACAACCTTTAAATTGGACAGTTTGACTGCTCACTTGAACCAAAGTCAATTTATTAACAACTTATTATAATTACTATGTACAGTCCTTAAGTAAATGTACTTAGTTGCATTGCATTTATAAGTGCATTATTACCAAATAGAAACAGCCAGAGACATTTTTTACAGCCTGCCATCCCAAAATAAGTTATTATTAACAGCTTATAATGTTATTAATAACGCAATTAATAACATCTCTCTATAAAGGGTGCCTTATTAAAAATGTGTACCATTAATTCAATAATCTTAGCCAGACATCCTATCCATGAGAGTGGGAATAAGCTTGGTATTTCACCTTTTTTCAATTCAAAACCCATTTAAAAAAACTTTTGAGGATGCTGTACGTGTAAATGTTTACCAACAGAACGGGCCCTGTTGGCCCGTCTGCTCCATAATTTATGAAGTCAACAAAGACACTCAGTATTGGAGGAAAACGATGCTTCCCATTTTCAGATCAGTGATGTTTACCGCTAAATTGCACCCAGTGAACGCTGGATAACCCCTTAGGCTGCAACTACACTATTCACCCTATATCCAAAACAGATGTAAAGACCAACAGTACACCATGCACAAATACCAACGTCCGCTTGGAAACACTCACGCTACATTGCTGTGTAGCTACAGGCTTGACCTGCATAAAACTGGACCTCATCGCCAAAAAGGTAAAAAGTAAGATGGCCTCAGATGAACACACGCAACAGTAAAAATCCAACAAATGGAGAGAAGTTAAAGTTTCTGGCTCCACAAACAGGATAGAAACCAAAATCCAATAAAAGAGGGGTACTCTCAATGGAAAACCTGTCAAAAAACTGTATCTTTTGAAGAGTTTAAAGCTCTGAAAGGCACCACAAACAAAAAGAAACGCTCTTCTTCCTCTACTGAATTTGCTGACTGAGTGAGCAGCCTTCTTTCAGGAGTCCTGGGTCTTGTTAGAGAGATGTACAATGTGGCTGAGTTGAGGTGGTGAGCTGCTGTGCGTGACTTGCAGAGAGTCTCTGCCCACCACCCACTCTGAAAAACAAGGAGGAGGGGAAAAAAAGCTCAGGAAAAAAAGCTCAGGAAAAGTCCCTGACGTTACCTCTCTGCATCCTCCCATCATCCCTCTGCTGTATTTGCCTACATCTCATTCCATTTTTACATCCTCCGCTTTCCTCCCTCCTCTGACATGGCTTCACTGCCTTTATCCCTACTTCTACACCTCCACTTTTCCTCCACCTTTCCTGCCTGTGATAGGAGTATGTATATCAGCTTGCAGTAGTCACCTCTTTTTCAAGTCATGGGCGGCTGTCTTACGCTCCACACTTTTTTTGCAATCCCTCTCTCCTCTATCTCACACTCTCCCTCCATTCTTCGTCTCTCTGTAACCGTCTTCTTCTCTGAATCAGTGCCAGTCTGACAGTTCCTTTCAACTGACTCCAATCTTATGTTTGATTCCTTCTTCCTCTCTCTTCCTCTGCCCTCGCACTGTCATCTCTGTCATTGTTTCTTCCATTAATTCACCCTCCCTTCCTTCATCTCCTCATTCATGCCATCTGCTATTCTGTTTCATCATCATCTTTCTCCTAACTGTTTCCTTATCCCCCCCCCACCCCTCCTCCTTCCTGTTCTCCTTTTTTCTCTTACTTAAATACTTCTCAGTTGCTTTTTCTTTTCTGTCTACCTCTCTTTATATCTTTCTCTCTCTGGCAAGTCATCAGGGGAGAGTGTGGGTGTCTACAGAAGGCTTAGATAGGGCAAGTCTGCTCAGGCTCCCACTTCAAAGACTCATTTTCCTTCTTGGTTTGAACAGGCCAAACTTTGAGGACTTGTCCTTCATCACCTGCCGTCCTCTTCATCCTATATCATCACCACTTACATCTTTACTCTTTTGTTTTTGTCAAAACAGCATCTGAGAAGCGGGGGAATAGTGTGATTGTATGAGACTCAACTCCTGAACCTTTTGCTATGAAATCATTATGTTCTCTCGTCTGAAATGTCCTCTTTCTAAATCTACCTTTGAAAGGGTGTATGTTAGAGTGGATTTCTCCTCCTTTGGGCACAGTTGAAAGAAAGACAGTACAGTTTTGTTGTGCAAATTAAATTATCTGTCTCCACCCAGAGAAAAGTAGATTTAATTTATGTGTTTTGTTTCACACCATTCTCAGTAAACCCTCAGCCAGCCATGTCTAAGCAAGTAACACTAACAATCATTTCAAAATGACTTAAAAACACACCTCCTGCCCAATAGTTTGACATTTAGTCAAACAATCACTAAACGTCCAACCACTGCCCGTGTGCTTTATATTTATCCTTTATTAAAATAAGAATCCCTGCCTGGAGGAGCAAGATATTTAATAAATTGATGGGTTCACAAGTAACATTAATGTGTGTGTGTGTGTGTGTGTGTGTGTGTGTGTGTGTGTGTGTGTGTGTGTGTGTGTGTGTGTGTGTGTGTGTGTGTGTGTGTGTGTGTGTGTGTGTGTGTGTGTGTGTTTTTAAGCTCAGCTTCCTCTGTTAAATGTCAGGTGGGTTTTGAATGTCAACTTTCGGGGAGCTATTGAAAAGTCTCTAAGGGCGTTGAGCATTTATCTCAAAGCTACTGTACAGGTTATTTCTAACTTGCATCGGCCATTTATATGTATTTAAAGTATACAAATACTAATAAGACCTATAGCAATTTTACACTGGTTAGCAGCTTTAAAGACATTTAAATGGTCGCAGATGTCTGGACAGACTGCACTGCATTTACTGCTCTCCAAATAGGACATACAATATGTCGTGCAGAGAAAAGATGCAACACTGAGTAAATGATCAACAATAGGTTCTTTTTTTTTTTTTTTTTTTCATTTTAGGCTCAATGTTGTATTTCGAAACAGCTGAGCTAAATCAGCCCATGTTTTTTTATGCCTATACTGTGCCTGCAAAACCACAACAAATCTCAGAGTTACAGTAAAATATTATTGAAGCAGAGCACACAATCCATCAGACTGAAGCAAAAGCAAAGTAGTGAATGCATGAAAGCGACACAAGCAGTGGAGTGACAAAGTATTAAAAAAAAAAAAAGTAAGAAAAACGGGAATTACAAATCCTTGAAAAAAAAAAGTGATGGGAAGTGACACAGATGCACAAGACAAATATCTGCCACAAATAAAGCACAGGCTTAGAAATGCACCACTTGAATGGTTGTAAATGAGAAAGTGCCAGAATCAGACCTCCCAAATCTCTCCCACTTCTTCAGAAAAAATGAGTCAAGTGGGGCTGTTGAGTTTCAGTGCCTCATGTATAAATTACATCAAGCAGTTTCATCAGCACAGCATCTGATGAGAGTATAAGAGATATAGCCGATGCAGACACAGTGGTTAGGTAGTCACTTACACAGACACACACATGCTTACACAACAAAAAAGAAACTGTACATCATGAGTCATCCTGAGGCCATTTTGGGTGAAAGGTGGAACAATTTAACAGTAAAAATCTCCACATAGCTACAGTTTGAGACACTAAGCAGATAACAATAAGACTGCTGTTGTCTTTAACAATGGTCTAATGTCAAATCTTTACACTCGCATACAATTTATTGGCATATTGAAGGTAATCTTCACCGAAAAAACTTCAATGTCAAGCAATGTCATTTGAGTCAGCGCCGGTTGGGGCTGAAGAGGTGTAAAACAGCTTCAAAAATTAAAAATAATCTGAGGAGAAATGATTTTACCAGAATTTGTCGCTCCCTTTTCATCTCTGCTAAAGGCTAGTGGCTGGAGGCTACATTAGCTGCTACAAGCATAATGCCACATTCATCATTTAAACACCTTGTTCAGAGTGTTCATTGTTAACTGAGTTTGTTCTTGTTAATCCAGCGTAAATCGTTTACCCCTTTTTTAAGCAAAAATGACAAAATATTTACAGGTTCCAGCAATTCAAATGAATGATTTTTTTTTTTTATGTTAGTAAATTGAATATCTTTGGGGTTTAGACAGTAGAATAAACAAAACATTACCTTGGGCTCTTTTCCTCTATTTTCAGACATCCAAGGGATCAAACAACTAATCAATTGATCAAGTAAAAAACAGCCTGAAGAATCAATCATTAAAGGTTCAGTTGGTAATAACTTTTTGTATTAACTTTTATTATTTGCTGAAACTGTCACTGTATCCTATCAAAACTACATCAATCAGATAATCTGTAAAAAAAATCATGTTCCTCTGCCTCCTCCTGGTGCTGAGAAAGTTTGCCCCAGTTGGTCAGCCGGTGGGCGGCGCTTGGTTTTGGCTATTGTTTTCAACATGGCGGCCGGCTCACAAACTTTTTCATTTTACATTTAAACAGTACACTAAAATATGTTTCTGAGGCAAGACAGGCAATGCAGTAACATAATCTTATTTGAATATTTGATCACAGCTGCCTCGTTTGACAGTTTGATCGGAGTTCACGTGCAGTCATGGGCACTAAGGTATTTAGTCACAGATTATCTATCTCATGTAGTACTGTCAGGATATATAGTGACAGTTTCAGCATATGACAAAAAAGTTATTTCTATAAAAGTTACCTACTGAACCTTTAAACTAAGTTGCAGCATCTATCTATCTATAAATTGCAGGAACGTCTTTCTGTCTGTGTGTGGATATGTGTGTGTGTGTGTGTGTGTGTGTGTGTGTGTGTGTGTGTGTCATGCGCATATCTCTCGAAGCGTTAGTCCGATGGATTTCAAACTTGACAGGTGTCTTGTTACGGGCACGAGTAAGTGCAGTGCCAATTTTGACGTTGTATGGATTAGAAATGCAAAAGATATCGTTAAATATATAGGTAAAAGAAGCACACATTGGCTTTTGCCGCTCTAGCCGCTGGCCACTCCCCCTCTCACACTGAGGACCAGAGACAGAGAGCAGCGGAGCTTTGGCAGCTAAAATGAGGCATACACCTCAGACACACAAAAATGTGCAAAGTTGCACTACTTTGGACGTTTCAGAATCCCACACATGCAAAGCACAACCACAGACAATAAGTGCAGACAGAGCTGATGCCAGTTATAGGCAGGCTATCTATTTTATAAAACCAGACGCATCTGTATAGGCGTTTTTCCATTACATGGTACCTGCTCGACTCGCCTCGACTCTACTCGACTCTACTCGACTCTACTCGCCTCGACGGGCTGTGCGTCCGTTTTCCATTGCAGATTTTAGTACCGCCTCAGCATGGCTGGTCGTCATAGCGACTGCCGTGGGCGTGGCTTAGTACACGCCCGCCGATAGGGGGGGACAAACGGGTCTGTTGTCCCGGGCCCACAGTAGGGGGGGGGGGGGCCCAGAACTGGGCCAACGTTTACGAGCCTTGTAACGTAACCTAACAGGCCAGCTCTAATGTTAACGTCCATTAGCTTGTATAAAAGCCTGACACAACACGTTAACTTTGACAGAAACAGTTGAGTTTGGTAGCTCCATCAGTAAGGATGAGACAGAGAGAGATCCAGATGCAGTCAGGTGACAGAGAGAGTGATGCGGGAGGGGCCCGCTGCCCCGCAACGGAGGGACAGAGTCAGGCTACCCGTGAGAGAGAAGAGAGAGAGATAGAGAGAGAGTGATGCGGGAGGGGCCCGCTGCCCTGTCGGAGAGTCTGAGCAGGATGGATCAGAGACTGATTACACACTTAATTTCAGTGAGAGATGTGAGGAGAGGAAGAGCAAGGGAAAAGGAGAGATCTGGCCGCGAGGGGGGGGCCCATCTAAGATCTCGTCCCGGGCCCAGGCAAGACTGTCAGCTGGCCTGGCTTAGTAGCGTTGCTTTTCCCCGACTCATTTCCTGGTTCTCCGTCTCCGTAAACAACATGTAATCAAAGAGATAGTTAACGTTTACTGCTCCAGATTTCCCACCGTGGTCAGAAAGAACAGGGGAGACACTTTGTTTCTCTTTTCGGCTCGCCTCAGCTCGCTTGGAACCTCGACTGAGGTGGTACTAAAAAAAGTATCTGACAAAAGTAGTCGAGCAGGTACCATGTAATGGAAAAGCGCCATATGTGTGTCTGTTTGGGGGAAGGTAACCTGCACTTCAGCAGACACCACATGCAGAACACTTTAGAACAGCGGGGGACTCTATTCCTGGCAGAACATAATGTAGCCTAATCTCGGAGATTATTCCTTCAGAGCGCTCAATGCGACAAAATCTCAGAGTTCAACCGGGCAGATAGGGGAGAGTGGGGGCGGTTGCAACACTTTTTACATTTCCTTCAGTTTCTCAGCAACCGTTTGTATTAGAAAGACAAAAAAAATTATATATTAAACCCATATATGTCACCTACTTGCCCATACTGCTGTAACATGTGTACATATGATAATATGAAAGTAATTTGTCCCTAAATGGACCCTGAAAAATGTTGCAAGTTGCAACAGTACCGAGGGGCAGTTGCAACAGTCATTTAGATGTAATAAAACTCATACTTTGGCATAATTATTCAAATATTTTTTTAGTTTATTTGAGACTAGAGTTATCAAACCACTGAATTGCCTTTTATATCAATTTTATCTAATTGTCATTATTGTTGTCATGAGGGACAGTTGCAACACCATGTGTGGACAGTTGCATAGGGGGACAGTTGCAACAATGCGTTGCAACTGTCCCACCCCCTGGCAGCCATCTTAAAACTAGTGATGCTAGCCTAACACATTAGCTTTAACACAAGGTACCTAAGTCTGTTAAGAGCTAAGAAACTGCACATTCAAACTATATAACGATAAAGATCAATACTTAAACAGTTTAGACAGTATGACAAAAAATCTGGGGCCTCATTTATAAAACCTGTTACGCAAGAAAAAGTTGCGTGAAGCAGGGTGAAATTTTTCGTCGCAACATTCCTCGCAATAGTCGGGATTTATAAAGAATTTCCATGCGTAAAAATGTTCCCAGTTTTCCGCAACCTTTTGACCACACGTGTGATCGTGCGTAATGCTCCCAAGGTTTTGTAGACTGCGTTTTAGTGAACTCAGATGGTATGCCCGTTTTCCGAACCTAACCCAGTTTTTGTTTTCCTGAACCCAACAATCCCGTTCTTGCTAAACCGACCCAGAGCCGGTCGCGCCAGCCGGGCTGCCAGCAACGGGGAGAGGAGGGCACCTCCACACCGAGCAAACTCTCCCACCGCAAAACACACACGCATCTCCCGGGAAATGCGGTGTGTGTGTGTGTGTGTGTGTGTGTGTGTGTGTGTGTGTGTGTGTGTGTGTGTGCGCGCGTCTTTATGTGGTCATGTCTGATTGTAGATGTCTGTGTGTGAATGTTGTCTTTCTGCACCTGCTATTCCCACACAGTTACCATACAAGTAACCAAATTGTCACATTTCAAGCACTTTCACCTGTTTTGCACCAATAATGATCCAAAATCTTCTATTTTTTACTTTTTTAATAATTGAATTTCCTTTCTCACAAAAAACGAAAATTATCATATGATCATAAATGTGATCTCACAGGGGTAAATGGCAAATATGAACCATAAATGATGTATATCATTGGTAATTGAGCTGTTAAGTAGTAAGGCTGTGTAACAATATGAACAGTACACACGGGTTACGGCTTCCAAACAGGATTTAGTTTGGATGTTCTACCTCTGTTAGGAGCACATCGATCTCACAATCACTGAATTGTGTTTTTCCCCCATTTTTCCGTTTCGTGATTGGTGATCAAGGGCTCCTTTCAAGGCTGGAATATTCATTGATTGATTAACATGGACCTTATTAGGACAAATATGGGAAGACCTTGGGAGGAGCGTGAGGCTCGTGCACGACCGCATACTGTAACACAAGTCCGTATTTATAACGAGAAGAGTGCGTACCGGTGTGCGCCGCAAGGTTTTATAAATCAGAATATTGTTTTTGCGTACGAAAATTCTGACTTTTTTGCGCACAAAATCTTTCAGAATAGAATCTACGCACAGTTTTATAAATGAGGCCCCTGGTCTTAAAAAAAGTTACTTTTTCACCTTGAATTTCAGTTCTCCCATAAGGAACGATGGCATATGGCTGTTAACTTCCAGAAAGATGGAGGGGCCTACTGAGCATGTGCATTTGGAGTTTCATGACTCTAGCTCATTCCTGATTGGATAAATCAGCAATGTTGCAACTGCCACACGTTGCAACTGTCCCCACTCTCCCCTACATCAGTTTTCATCAGACTCACCCTGGGTCGGATTAATTAAGTCGCCAAAATAACCCCGCAAATCAAATCCATAATTCACCATTAACAGTCAAGCCACTAAACCTGTATGGAAATGAACATGTCTGCTTAAATGTTAAATTCATTACCGATCCGACACGAGACAACTCTCTCTCTCTCTCTCTCTCTCTCTCTCTCTCTCTCTCTCTCTGCGAGCGCGCATGCACACACACACAAACACACACACACGCGCGCGCACACACACACGCGGTCTGGTGGTTGATGAAGGCAGATATGTGCTCATTAGTTGTCATTTCGGGCCGGGTGGGCAGCGCACTGCCATGAGTCCATGAGGCTAATGTCTGATTACTCAACATGGCATCATGACTTTGCGTAAATATATACGCCACTTTCATAAAGCCAAATGGCGTGTTATTTTACGCCATTTTCAGCTATCCACGTGTATGATACACGCTGGAAACAGCTGATGTAAACAGACCCACCACGTAGCCTCGCACGCGTTGCGCGTTATCGCGAGAACGCGACGTACTATCGCGAGAACAACGTCACAGCCTGTCAAGAAAAAAAAAATGGTTGAGTTTAGGAAAACAACACAGGGAAAGGCTTTGGTAACAAAACAGTGACAAAAACACGGAAAATAACGACTAAAACACGCTTACGACAACAACAAATGGTTGGGTTTAGGAAAGAAACATTGGGTAAGGCTTATTAAAAACAAAAAATAAAAAATAAAAAACGGCAAAAAAATCACCACACGCGGGGCGCAAACCAGGCTCTCCCAGGTGAAAGTCCTGTGTTTTACCCATCCATCCGCCACCCCAACCTACCTCTTTACTCAATCCCCCGTTGCTTTATACCACTCGCTACGGCGGAAATGGACTCGCAATATAGGCCAATGGTGGCCGAATTGCGTTGAAATACACGCAAAAATGCGATTATGCGTCTTTATAACACGCAAAAACGGAATACAAATTGGCGTGACATACATACGCCATTTCATGAGATCAGTCTGGATTACTCCACATTTTATATAAAATAATAAATATTTTGTGATTACATTCTGAATCTGCAGCGTCCTCTCTCAGGTAAATACAGTACAATAGTCTCTGATGTAGAAGTAGCCTACACTTTAAGTCAGTAGGCTATAAAGTGGAGTTGCATATTAAGTGGTTCTGTAAGTCAATTTGGGGTACAATTTGGTTTTGATGAATTCTAAAACGGGCACTGCACTAGTTTATACAAACATTACAAAATGTCTTTGTACGTGTTTGAAAAACAGAAGTTTTAATTTGAAAATTGTGACAACTGTGTGGGGTGAGAGACAAAGGAGAAAGTATTTTCCAACAGGCAAATCACATTTCCAGTTTCCTAATCTAAATCTTGAGTTCAATAAAAGAGTGGATTACAGAGAGTGAGTCATGGGTTGTTATTTTCCACACTCAGCTGAGAACACACTGCTCTTTGATGTTTTGACTCCAGGACTGACAGAACCTTTATGCCTGTTAATAAGACTTTAGGGCGCATCATATAATCACTTTTTATTACTTTAGCTGTGCAGGTTTAGAAGCAAAACAAATGTTATTAATTAAGTTCAAATAAGTTCATTATTCCATTGCAGGTTGCAACTACAAATACAAAGATTATTAGACACTAATGTCAAGTCTGTTCATGTGTAAATCTCCCTCTGGCAGTGCAACAGACTGGATCATAAAGAAAAAGAGCTGCACATCAGAGGACTGTGCTGCCCCCTGCTGGAATAAAGTAGAAATTATGATTTTCACTAAGATAGAGGGAAAGAAGAGTTTTTAGCTCAAAATGCAGAAAAGGACATAAGAGAAAGGAAATAAAACCATCTTCTGATATAACTGATCTTGTTTTGTTATAACTGTTATTTTTATTTTTCCTCATGTTTTTATGGAGGAAGCTTTTTTAAAGAAAAAAGAAAGCGAAAAAAGGAATTTAACAAATGCAAAAATCAAATAAAATCTATCTTTAACAGACAAACCTGGATATCAAGAAATAAAAGCACTCAACCAACAGGCACACATAGGAAGGAAGATTTACTTTACTCTGCCTTTCTTTGTTAATACAGAACTGACTGAAGGTCTGTCATTAACTTCCTGTACTCCAGCAGCAGCTTATATCCATAGTAATAAAGTGGACAGGTCTAGGGAAGGGAGTGCACTGGTGCTGTTGCAAATGCATAAACTGACCGGATTTCTGCAAGCGCAAGCAATTTGTCCTCCATTTTCCCACAGTCAGGCACAGGTACCCATGCTTACTCTTGCTGGCTGCATACTAGGACTGAATATCAAACACCACTGTGGTGCTACATAATTCAAATAGCAAACCTTTATTATTCTGGGGTAATGTATTTTCTTCCTTGCACTCAAGACTACTCACGAGATTACAGGGGAAATGGTAAACTGGCAAACATCCAAGATTATAAATTGAAGATTAGATCAGGAACTGGCCTTCAGTGGTATCAGACCTGGAAATAGTGTGCATTATTTAAGGTGGGGTGACATCTGATAAACAAGAACATTTCATTAATGCAAGTACTGTCTCTTGTTTCTATTGGCTGCATTCTAAGAACACATGTCAAATACCATATTTAAAACGGTGTTGATCAGAAACCTCCTGATTCAGTGACCCGAAGCATTTAGCAGTTAACTGCAGTCTAGTCTCGCATTGCCAGACCTTCCTCCACAGCGCTGAGGAGGAGGGTCTGGTGAGTCCACACAGCATTCCGGCATGGTAGAAAAACTTGCTCTGGATTATGGCATTTCTTTAAACCAATCACAATTGTCATGGGCGGCACCTCTGCAAAATAGCCTTGGGAAGGAACATATTTTGGTGGAACATTCAAAAGTTGTTTTAGTCTTGCAACAGAATTTACCTTACAGAGAACTGAGAAAAGGTTAAGGGGTGATAGAATGCAAAACTGATTTTACCTTGTCATAGTTGAATAATGACAGTTTGGTGGGTAAATAGGACATACATAGAACCTCAAAATCCCAATGACACCTCTTTCCTCTGCAAATCTCACAATTTGAAACTGCCTCTGAAAACGGGCAAATCTCAACGAGCCACCTAGTTGACGTCAACTCGGCAGCTCTTCCTCATTTGGCTCTAGTCTCTCTCTTTGTCACGCCCCAACATTTACATAGGCTACACAACTGACCTGAGATCAGGTAGTCTTCTGAATCTAGGTCACGCAGATCTCTGCTATTCCATGACGAAATTCACTTCAGAAACTTTTTTATGCGAGAAATCAACTATGTAAAGTTCAAATATGGGCCGTTTTACGAAAATTGATGGCTAATTGCAAATTTTGTTTAGCGGCCGGTGCTGCCTGGGTTGCTACATCGCCGCCCTGCCTGTCCTCCTTCACGGACCCCGGCCTGCTGTGAGCTAGATTGAGCTCCATCACGGACAGCAGCCCGCGGTGCACAATACAATTTCTAGGTGACTGGTCTACCAAGCGCCGCTGCCCTGAAATTGAAATCGGACAAGTGTTAGCTAAGCTTTGTAAGACCTTGGGGAACCTGTAATATAAGTGCTGTGACGAAATTCAAACTGTAAATATACTATAGTTATGCAGAAAGTGTAGCTAGCTAGCCGCGATCTTTTCCCATTGTATTGAATGGGACACATAGCTAACTAGCTGCTCCTCCTAACAAGATCCCTCACGTTCATAAAAATGCCTTAAATTGAAATCGGACACAACGGTTACCTTTGTAAGACCTTGGGGTAGCTGTGATATCAGTGCCGTGACGAAATTCAAACTGTAAATATATTGTAGTTATGCCACCAGCCAGCCGCGGAGCCCCGGTAGTGCAGTAATCCACAAAGGGTGACTTTGCGCTGGGTATGGAGCCCAGCAGGCTGCCGCTTTCTCGTCAGACTGTGTTGAGCTCCTAAAGTCCGACACGTCTTACCAAATTTGCAATTAGCCATACATTTTCATAAAACGGCCCATATTTTAGCTTTATATAGTTGATTTCTCGCATAAAAAAGTCTCAGAAGTGAATTTGGTAACGAAACATTGCAGTGTCTGGAATATGAGACCTGCTGTCTCGTCTCTAATGTGTGTGTATGGGGATTCGCTCAACCAATCAGCTCATCTCATCTATGACATTGAACTTCAGTTGGTACTGTAAAGGACAACCTTGGCCAGGCAAAGTAATGGAATTATTATGGATATTATTGTTTTTGGAGGTTAGAAATACATCAATCACAGGAACGTGTGCATTGAATAGAAGTGTTTAGATGGTCGCAGCTCATCTAAATATTCATGACCATACCATATTTGGAAGAAAAGCTCTTGTTACAAATAGGGCCAAAACACAGGGATGCATAAGGGCCAATAAAATATCAACCAGGCCATTTTCAGCCCAACCAATGTTACATTAAGGAACAGTGTGAAATACCCTATATCATTCTATCACCCCTTTAACCATAGTCCTCATAAATCGACCGGAGTTTAAAATGCCAACACAAAGGAAGCCCAAGCCAATGGATATCCAGCCTGAATGAGTGAAATCCGGCGGAATTTCCGCCGGCAACGGAGCAATCCCGGAAGTGGAATGTTGTGACTGCAGTCAATACCCTACCACAAGATGGCTAAACAACGATTTTACCAGATATTACCATGCCAAACAATATAACAAACCGACTTCCTACTGTTGAAATTTTATTAAAAAATATCGATAAATGTCAAGAACAAATCTCTCCTTCCTCAACCGTCCAATCTCCTTCACACCAACACAAAACAAAACGTCACTCTGACTGGACAGGGAGTCATCAGATGGACGACGGGGGTGAATCTCATTAAAAGATGAATAAACGCCAAGTGTTAAACTGAACTAATGCACCTTGACAATCTGCAATGCATGTCCTCCGTCTCTCTGCCCTTCCCTCTTTCAAACGCCAGCCAGAACATCTTTGAAGGCTCTAATTAAATCTGGTTCAAGATGCAGGGCAGAGCCGAGGAGCAGGCAGGAGCCAATTGCAATATATGCGTGTTTTGGAAAGAAAACTACAATTTCAGCTTTCTGCATAAAGTCAAAACAATTAGCAGACCACTAGCATTGTTAACATAGTAACTGGCTAAAACAAATGAATAAGTGGATTTTGATGGCCTGGATGTCTTTTTCTTACACAGATTCAGTTTAAATTCTAACATGAGACTAAAAGAAAGGTTATGACGAGTCTTATGACATATATATATATATATATATATATATAATACATGCAATTTTGTTGAGTTAAACCTGCATAGATTTATTTTCTTGGGCAGCAGAGCAAGCTAAAAACAATATTGAAATATTATCTTAGAACGTTGATACTGTGGACGTGTTAGCAAACAGTTGCCCATTCATACATAGTAGCAACATTCTTTTTTGTGTTGTTTTTTTTTCCCTTTGATGAATGTTAAGTTAGCATTCATTCTGAATCAACGTTTCTTGCCACTTGATGTTTTCCAATTTGTTTTTTCTTTTCTTTTTTTGTGAACAGCGTGATTTTTTGTTTTTTAGGATAAAAGCAGAGATTGATTTGGTAAATATGGATGATGCTGGATGATGGAAATTAGCCAATTATCTAGATAAAGCTTGGGAGAAGAGGAAAAAAGCTCTTCATCGAGATGAAGTGTAGATGAGAATTTGTTGTGTGTGGTATGTGTGTACATGTATACATTTGTACTCATGTATTTCTCCGAATGATTTGTACATGCGACAGGAAGATGTTTGTTAAATAAGTAAATTTGTGGTGTCTTGTAATCCCATGTGGGATGGGCCAAAATGTTTGGCATGACACAGAAATAAAACATAACTAACTAACTAACTAAGTAGAGTTGTGTCTTGTAAAACCAAAACAATGAGCTGAAAGACGCTAAAACACTATACCAAACTGAGGGGGTGATGGAGCTCTGTGGGCTCAAAACCTTTACATTACACACCGTAACTTTTTCCAACGTTAATTTAAAATATTTTGAAGTGCAGCTTTGAATTTTTCTTAAAATGTGTGGGGTTAACAGCTTAATTCTTAATAAAGTCTTATTGTTGCGGCTGCTGGTGTGACACAAGCAAAGTGTTTCTGATGTCCTGCATGTCCCTTCTGGGACTCCATAGAAATATGATCAAACCAGTCCCATCCAATGGTCCCATCAAGTCCCAGATGGTAATTTTTATAGTTTCCTCAATAGAGCTCAACAGTCCCGCCCCTCCTCCGAGAGACCTTGGGTTACGGAAATAAATTTACCATTCAATTCTCCCATTGACATCTGGAAAAATCTGTATATAAAGAGTTTTAGACCATGCCTTAGGCTAACCAGCTACGACGTGACTCATAAGCATACAACATATCATTTTGAGTGAAAAAACGAACAGAAAATCCAAAAAAAGTCAAAGGTACAAGACTGTGTACATATTTTCATTATCAAGCGAAGGAACTACTCATCCCATAAACCAAATGCGCACCACTGAATAAAGGAAGCTAACGTTAGTTTAGCTAGCAGCTAATTTGGCTAACCGCTAGCGGAGACAGCATGTAATAACTTTAAAAGACCCTCAAAATAAAACCTGAAAATAACCGTTAAAATATATAACAGCTGTTACATCAGCTGTAGCCTGCTTTTTCCAGTATTTAGTTTGAGTTAACGTTATTTTAGAGTGAATCAAGCTGTCAGCTAGCGGTTAGCCGAATTAGCTGTTAGCTAAACTAACGTTAGCTTCCCGGTGGAGGCTAACGGCAGAAGCATGGAACGGATCATGATTCGTGCAGACAGTATTGTAAATCCTCATCTTGCGCATGCGCATGACGGATCGTGCAGGCAGCACAGATTGGGTACCGACAGCTCCCCCTCCTCACCAGCATGAGTTCCACCAATCAGAGGCATCACTGTGGGATTGTTCAGGATTGTGGGTAATGAAGTACTTATCCAAGACAAATAAAAGACATTTATCTCAAAACAAGGCTGGTGCCCCATGAACTTTTGGCGTCTATATGAGCATATACAATCACTTAGTCATGTCGTAGCTGGTTTTAAGTCTACCATTGACGGTTATGATTTTATGGCTTATACTCCAATGGTCAATGGTGAAATTGCATTGTATTTTTACTTCCAGAACCCACTGTGGGCGGGACTGTTGAGCTCCATGTCTTTATCTTAATTAATGACAAGTATGACTTGGCATTACTCACTACTGGAGCACAGTATCCTAATAGCACTCTTTAGTGGGAAGAAACATACTGACTGTGGCAGGAATGTCAATGCATATGGTTGGCTCAGCCCCCCTGAATCATAACTGCCATAACACTGTCTGAAATGTCTTTAAAGGTGCCAAATCACCATTATGAGCTGCCCTCCCTCCCTTGCTCCTAATTGTGCACCATGAAGTATGTTAAACATCTTGACAATTAGCTGTAAATGGGTTTCCATAGCCACGCTGTAATACCCATTTTACACTCACATGTCAATAGAAAATGTTCATTAATATGACAGATTACATCACACCTCCAGATTAGATTTAGCTGCCAGCACAGTTAAATCGCTCGTGGCGGTTAAGCAGGGTGCTGCTTCACTGCTCACATTAAGGGTAAAATGTCCCTCACTGTCCCCTGTACTTTGATTTGTGGTTAGATTTAAACGTGTGTCAGCCCATTATAGGATATGAGTGTTTAACAGACGGTTCCCTTAATGTTTAACAACAGAGATTTATGACAAATAATCACCCAAGTTTAACATTTGACAGAAAGGCTATTATGAGCGGGCGTGGCAGTAAATGCTGCCGAGATGACACTTGCCCCATTAATCTTCATATTGTTATTCACAGCTGAGGATTCCATTATTCTGCTATTCAATAATAGGATGACAAAGACCAATGTGATTCATGTAACAGAGGAACATGTATTGTTTTACATCTATGGACGGAGTTGTGTTTACATGATGCTCAAAGGAACAACCGACGTTACTGGTGACATCAGGTGACCATTCTGTTGCTATAACAACACCTACTGGAAAAGTTCCATACTGTAGCAGTTTAGAACTAGAAAGTGACTGTTAATTTTCTTTCACTGTGTATTTTACTATTTTTACTTTCACTGTGGTGGATTCATTATTGAGTTGTTTCTTTCACTGGTGATACCTGTTTCTTCCTGGCATAAGGGACAATGTCACTAATTTGACGTCTACATATAATTTCTTATAAGTTTTCTTGATACCATACTTATTCATTTTATGTGTTTATTTTTATGTTGGTTGGCTTATTTCTTTTGTGAAGTATTTGGTGACATTCTGCTTTTGAAAGGTGCTATATAAATTGTAAGTTACTTACTTACCTACATTTTAAGTTACTTACTTACCTACTGTGGACATACAAAGAAAAAGAGAGTTAATGTTTAAAAAACACATGTAGTAAAGTCTTTGGAAGCCAAACAATCATGATTACACCTGTTACAATTAACCTTTCCCTCAGCCTGCCTTGCATTCTTCAACTACTGATTATGGTATACACAGATGACAAAAATGTCACAGAGAGAGATTGTTCTTGGGTTTACACAAAAATGACTGACTTAGTGCAGAAGGCATGAGTCTAAAAAAACGCCCACCCCTTGCTGTTTGATTCTGAGAGACTGAAAAACTAACATGTTGATGTTTCAAATAACTGAAACATGTTTCAGCTATTAACTGAAGATAATTAGTATCCATGGAAACAAGAAAAACACACCATCAAAAATAACACAAATAAAAATAATTTTTTAGGTCGGGTAGAATTTATATCCGTTGATCGTGTTAGTTTTTTTGTTGCTTTCATGGCTGTACTAACGTTACAGCTGTAGCGCGCTGGTTTTACGTTTTTACAGGTTTATCTGCCTGGCTGTCAAACTCGGCAGTTGATAACAACACACAGGTCAAAACATAAACAGAAATTTCGTCACGGAACGGAAATTTCAAAAGGAGAAAATACAGCATTGGCATTGTTGTCAGAAAAGATAGTATTTCAACTTAGCATGTTTCCTTAATATCTGATGACAAATTGGGGTCATTTTTGGATTTATTACAGTAAATATATTACATATTGGAGCTTTAATAATCAGCATTTTTACAAAATTATTAAGACGTCTGCTTTCCATTTGGAACAGAAAGCAAAACCCTCTAAGCCTCACACTTTTACTTGCCCTTCTTTCTCTCCACCCAACTGGCAAACATTTACGTCAGAGTCACAGGGCCTCTATTTCCTGTCAATGAAACAGGGTGGTCTGGACAGCCCCTCTCTGCAGCAGGCAGGCAAGGTAGGAATTCACGAAGCCCCTCCTGGGATCGGCTCAGTTCCAGCTTTATACTGTGTGACCCACTTATTTGACAGCAGCTCTGTTAAAACTTTCAGAAGCGATGAGTGCTTCTCATGCTGGGCAACAAGGGCAAACATGACAAAATGAAAAGAAAGTGGGGCAGAATTCCAGAAAACTACTGCTTCAACATCATCACTAGCACAGATTTGTTCACAGTCAGCTTCATCGTTTTAACATCTGTTTTTTTTTAAATGGTAAAGCATTTAAAGCAAGCACAGCTTCAAAGGCTTTTGGAAAGTCTGACATAAAATACTTAAGACTTAGTTGCTGATCAGCAACCTATTTAATGCCTTTTTAAATTAGTTCTATGTTTGCTTATGGTTTGTTGAATTTTCTAAAAACAAAACTCATAATTGTAATTTTTTTTAGCTGTCCTTGAACATATGAACAAAGATACAGTCCCTGCCTGCAATTGTCGCTTTCTAATAAAAACCATTTACCTCCAAAAATAATGTCCACTTTTTATGAGCCAAGCAAAACTAGGCCTGTTATCAGCTTTGTGACAAGGTGTTTTCAGGTAATCCAATGTGTTTAAGAGAATTTTCTCTACCAATAAATGATCACTTAATCCACAAATGTATTTCAAAGATTTACCAAATTTGGAGATACATGGTTTTGACTGGACAGCAACGAAACACTTTATCATGTGATAATAATGTAACTGTTAGGGATGTTCCTAACGACTAATATCACTGACGTTCAAAGCTGCATCATTTTGTTCAAGTAAAACCATCAGATGTTTTTTTAACAAGGTTAAGATTAATTTCCCAGTGGGATTTAATGCTTGTAGGGGCGTCGTGGTAGAATAATGTTTACAATGTGTACCATATAAATGCAATGTTCGTGGTTCGATTCCAGCCAGTGACCTTTGCTGCATGTCATAACCCTTTCTCTCTACCCATGTTTCCTGTAACTACAGTCACTATCCAATAAAGGCAAAACATCACAAACAAAATGTCCACGTCCTACACTCTTATGCCTTGCTGCATACACCTGCAACCTTGTACAAAAGCATCAACCAAATGACTGAATGTAAAATGATTTTCAACTCTAACCTCCCAGAAACACGCTCCCCATCAGAAATCACAGAGGACAATACTTCAATTCCACTGTCACCTAGATTAGCCCCACAGTGTTCTGGGTCCCACATCTGAGACACTTTAAACTTCAACAGATCTCTAACAGACAAAGACAACAGGGGAAGAAGGAAGAGCAAGAAGGAGGACCGAGGTGATGTTTGGCACCATGATGTAATGTTTCTCACCTCAGCACCATGGGACAGACTCCTTTTCCTGAGGGCCGGAGAGGGCTCGGTTGATCGTAGAGGAGTCAGACCTCCGTTCTTCAACTGCTCCCCTGAGGGCGACTTTGGTACAGTCCACACAGGAACACCATCTGAAAAACGACAAAGTTAGTTAACAACAAAGTTAACAACAGTGACAAGGAGATACTTGGGATTTGCTATTGTTTGATTTCTACTCTTGATTTGTGTGTATTAATGCTCGATTTTGCGTTGGATGAAATTGATAATAAGAATGAAAGAGGGAACATGGAGACAACTCATATTGCACTCTATACGTTCATTTCTGACATTCAATATTAAGGTTCTCCTAAATGACACCGAAGTGAAGTTGTGTTATTAACAGAGACTAGACATCATGGAATTGTGTGTGTGCCTGTGTGTGTCTGTTTAAATTTAATATTTGTTTAATTTTGTATCCTGGCCTTGTTATATATTGACTCAACTAAGGTCAGACATGCAGAAATGATAATTCATTTTGACTCACACAAACAAACAATAAAATATTCTGCAGAAATATTATAACTCTACATTCTGTCCTGCTGTACCTGAGCCTTGAAACAATATCATGCCAGTTATAGTGTACTTTGGACCGCTGGAGGAAAAGTGAACCCCCAAAGTTATTGCAATGAATTTAGTTATGAACATATTGCATTATTGTTTTTTTACAAAATTCTGCAATCCAAATTAATGTTACTAAACAATTTGATTGATTGATTATGTGAGATTCTGCACACATTTGCCATATTTTGATATTATATTATGAGGAAAAAAATTTTCTCAATATTGCCATGTTGATTTCAATCACATCTAGCAATTGCTAATTTTAGAGTTGCCTTGAGTTTGAATTACAGGTCAATAAGTTACAAAATTATGTAATGTGGTAAGGTGAAAATTCTCATTTTGACTCATGCCAAACATAGAAAAACTGCATTACTTAATACGAACCAGTGGTGAAAATACTAATACAGGATATCTACTTAACAACACTACAACCTTAAAAACAGACATCAAATTTAGTCACCGCCTCGGACACCCTTCTAACGTTGTGCTTCTCCAAAACTGTATTTAATGCAGAGCTATTTCACTGATCATATTTTGTATTTACAGACTTCAGAATCAGAAACTAAAGATAATGTGGTCAGCTGTCCTTTAAATAAAAAATAACTTCAACCAAGCTACAAGTTTCCTCATTTAAACCCTTGTGTTGACTTCGGGTCAAATTGCCCCATTCATATGGGATGTAGAAATTAGCGTTGAAAATGTGTAGAAGAAAAAATGTACAATTGAAAACGTTTTTCAAGGTTGACAGGAAGACAACACAAGGGTTAAAAGCTTCTTATATAAATCACAGTAGTAGATCACATTTCAAAGTACTGTAAATGGATTGGTACTACAGGCTATTCTCCTCTCCAGCCCCAACACTCAAATTGGGTTAAAAGTCTAATGCACCAACAGGCCATTCTATGATATCCATTAGTGAGAAGCAAGCTGTGCTGACATTGCTCAACGTGTTGCAGAGCTTGAGGCGAGTCTGTCTCGACAAAATGAGCTGAAATAGCCCTGAGGCCGGGTCTCTACTTTGGTCAACAGACAGTTTGACTCACAGGAACCTAAAAAGTGTTAGTGAACCTTCTCCAAGAATACTGGACTCTCATACAATGGAGACATGAGCAGTAGTGGTTCCGGCCCAAGGTGAGTAAAGTGTGAGTGAGTTGTAAATACAGTGAAAATTGAATGTTTTGAAAAGGTTATTCTCAAGACATTTGAGGTTAATAGGATCCTGAGAGTTCATTTCAAGATAAGGTTTTAGGGCAGAAATTTCTGGAAATAGTTTGTGTGTGTTTACCTGTAGTTGCTTTACAAATACAATCTATGACATACTTTGATACTTTCTCTGAGATGTCACAATGAACACCAGAAGTAGAAACACTGCAGGGGGATATCTGGGCCATTGGATAGAGGCATGCAGGTGAATCAAAAGGCTGTCGCAGATCAAACAGTGGAGAAACAAACATTCATGCAGTAGATGTTTCCAATGGCTTTACCTTCCATTTCTGGGCTGTGACATCGATTCAGATTTTGTGATGCTTTCACATCCAACTCTTACCCTACAAATCTACTTTCTGTTTCTCTCTTTATGTTAAGCTGTAAAGGGGTTAGTTAGCAAAGTAAATTTCCTTTATGGATTTTAATTTCCTTAAAGGAAAATGTTCTGCGTGTGGGGTAAAAGAGACAGAGGGTTGGGCTTCAAGCTCTTTATGGCAGTGACAGAGGGGACCTACAGAGAGCAGCAAAGATCCTCTACGATCAGTTATGATAATATGCTGTGTGGTTTGTGACTGGCAGGTTTTTGGTTGGAATTTACAAAGATCCTTCAAGTTCCTGCACTGTCTTTGCAATTACTAGAACTGACTCAGACAAGCTGCTCAGGTTTTGTAGTAATAGGAGCCTGGAGGGACTAACGTGCCAGCCAAACTCAGTCCAACCTCATGCTCGGCTAGGCAAGAGTTATCTTGCCCATGCAGTGGCAAAGCTTTCCTGTGTGGGCATAAGAAAACCATTCAACCAACCAACCGACCAGCCAGCCACTCCCTTTATCAGATGCATCAAATCTGGATGCTGCTCAAAGCCACCCATCACTCGGCAAAACCGAGGATCCTAACAAAAAACTCCTCACTGAGGTGTGGGGGGTACATGCCGGAAGCGGGAAGCAGCTGGACCCCCACAGGACGTATCAGCCAGGCAGCGGAAGGAAAGAGGTTTGTACTTGCGGCCCGGTGGTCCCACTCCACACCACCCCCTGTCTGATGAACAGGTACAGGGCAGCGTGACTGTTGGCGCAAAGAGAAGACCAAAAGACTGTGAGGATCGGCAGATTTGCGGGTATCCGGCACCCACCCCAAACGAGCTTCCCAAAGTCATAGATGGAGGTGGAACACAATTTCTTGGCTTAAATGCTCCACCAATAACATGCACCTTTAGGACCTAAAAGATGGCAGCAGTTACAATGGATTCCACTGGGGACCACAAAGTCACAACAAAAACATGCGTCAAAATCATCGATCCACTTTCGGCTGCTTATATGTGTCCGGGGCTCTGTGGCAGCAGCAAGGTAGCTAATACGTCCTTCTCCCTAGCCTTGTCATCCAGCTTTGGGGTGATCCCAAGGTGTTCCCAAGCTAAAGTAGATAGGATATGTCAGCCCTTCAGCATCTCCTGGGTCTGCCCCAGGTTCTCCAGTTGGACGTGCCTGGACTACCTCCACAGAGAGGTGTTTAGGAAGCATTCAAATAGGATGCTCGAACCACCTCAAATGACTCCTTTCAACAAGAAGGAGTGGTGCTACACTGAGATGTTTAAGCTCCTAACTATATCTTGAAAGGTCTGTTCAGAGAAAGTGAGGTGAATTAGCATGGGGCAGCGCAAACTGAGACATCTAGGCTTATCCTGGGGATTTAGTTATTTAAACATAAACTGAAGGGAAATGTCAGAAAGAAATGGAGTTCCTGGTGAGTTCTGACATCAGACAGAGGCTGAGCTGCACGACACACTGAGTTCGTTACTATCTAGCTGACACCTAACAGTTGGTACATTGGCTGTTTGGAGTGAATGAACACGGAGTGCAAGAAAGGTTCAGCGTTCAAATTCGCCTCGCTTTCACACCTTTAGGGTGAGCCCAGCCGCCTTGCAAAGAAAACTCATTTTGGCCACTTGTACCCTTAATTTATTCGGTGGAACAGCATCAAAAATATTCACAGGAACTTCATAAACAACTCCTACAACACAATCCACTTCTTCAGTTTATTTAAAACAATCCTTGTTTTGCCAATAAAAAATGTGCTTTATTAGCCATTTAGTAACAATAAGTACAAGTCCATTTTGGATTTCTACATTTCCATGAAAGGTCCAGAACAGTTACTAAATGGACATTGAGGTGAGATTGTTTTGTCAAAAGCAGAAAAGTGGATTATGCTGCATTTGTTTGAGACATTTCTGAGGACAACATGATTTATGGGTGGCCTTTGGGATCCATCGTAACTGCTGTAAATCTAAACTGACTACATCTGCCATCTTCCAAAAAAAAAGAGCACGCTACACAAGGTCAGAGGCAATGAGTGTTTGGTGTTCAATAGATTTTCAGTTGAGTATTACTTTTAAATCAGCTCTCGTCTTTCCTGGAGAAAACATTTATGGTGTTGTATTATATCAACGTAGAGACTGTAAATGGATAATAGATATTCTTCTGTATTTGGGGAAATAGGATTAGTCAACAACGTTTCATTGATTTTCAATTAGCTTTTTTGTATTTAGGGTCAACCTTCCACGTTTAGGCACTGTTCACTCATCCTAATCCTTAGTGTTATGCCAATAGAACCAGCCTCAGGTTGAAAATGGTTTAAATCGAAACAACTTTATTGGATCCATAGTGATCTGGCACAGAGATTGGTTAAACATGGCAGAGGTCTGACATTTTAGGCACCAGTGTGGATTCCTTAGGCAAAGACTCAATCCTTTGAGGAGATTTAAAAGTGCATAGTATTAGTCATAGGTTTAATCTTTCACACATAAACTATGATTTTGTTCTGACATGCATGTATAGAAACAGTTGAAATGCTTTCAAGGATTCTGTAAATAATACTGACAATAAAATTATGTTCAAACACACTTCACATTCATGCTTGTACTTGGCACTGCCATTTTAAGGAGCAATTGGCATTTCAATGCAATTGACGACATTGAAGGGACATAATAATGAATTGAAAACAGCACAGTACAACACCAACAACTACAAACTATGACAAAAAACATATATGGAACAAAATAAAACAATTTAACACACAAATGCAACATTCAACAACACTGACTACAAACATTGAAGTTCATGGTACCCATCAGGCAGGGACAAGAACCACAGTCCAGCTGCCCCAGCTGGCCCTTGCCGCTGGGCTCTGGAAGAGGACACTGGAAAGACAAGAGGGATGGGGGAGATGGAGGGGTCGGGGGCTCCAGTAGCAGCACTGGAACAGGGCCAGGGGCGGACTCACCGGACGGGGCTCCATGGGCGGCGTGGGACTGAGGTGGTGCTTGGCTGTGGCTCTGGGTCTGTTGGAGGATGTTCAGGCACTCTCCCAGGCAGCTGAGTGTGGCGGCCGACGTGGCTTTGAGCAGCAGCAGGTCCTGGTCCAGACAGGAGAGAGGGCCTCTGGTGGGTAGAGAGTCAATGGACTGCACCAGGTTCTTCTGTTGGCCCTCTGCTTGGGACATCACCTGGGGGACAACAGATATGTACAGCATTAAGATACACAGTCAACAGTCACATTACCTAGAGATACAGTAGATAAGATTATTTTACATGATATAGTATCAGTTACTCACAGTTGGTGGATGGATGCAGATGTATATTAGCTGAGGCAATGAGTCATGTAACTGCATCTCTCAGCCAGCTTTACCAGACAATAATTTAAGAAACATGCAACATTTTTTTGCAAATTTAATGCAACATTAAAAACAATCCTGGCCACTGGGTGGCTATGAAATCTATACCCTATATAACTTTCAATATATCATTTAATATAAAAGAAACTATCCCTTTCACTCTCACTGTACATTGGCAGGATTTACTCTTTCCTGATGTTTGCTATTCTATGTCAGTCTATTTTTAACCATTCATGTTAAGGAACAAGAACTTCAGTGGGTAATTAAATGTATTTGCCTTTAAAAGATTAAGATGGTGGTATTTTAGGTTTTGAATAAAGTCTGCTAAAAACTACACTGCCCAGCTGTTTATGGAAATTATATTTTTAGATGCTGAAACTATAGATCTGTGGCTCATTTTTAAATATTTATGTGTTAAGTTGGAACCAATGTGTTTGGGGCCAAATAGAGGGCAGGGAAGTCAGAAAGTATTGAGAAAAAGACTAACACATTTATTTTTGGTCTTTTCATGGGATTTGTTGACAATAAGAAAAACTACATTACTACAGCTTCATCCCTAAATGTACATTTTCACAGTTGACACATGAATTGCAGACCTAATTAGTCGCAAGTCTAGTGTTTCATTGTGATAAGATAACAAATAAGATTAGCTTGTTTCCTTGTTATAATACTTAAGAGGAAACTAGTTACCATGGTCACTTGCCAAAGAACACTTTTTAAGACCATTCATTTATATTTTAATGCGTTTTGCAATCAAAATCAAAATTTCCCAATAACGCCTGTTAAGAAAATTATTCATCAAAGAATGGACAAAATCAATGGAATTCTGTTAAAAGTTTGTTTACTTGCAGCAAGTAGAGTCAGTTTACATCACTTCAGCATAAGTACAGAAAAATGACTGAAGATTGTTCACAACAGTGTCTTTTTAAAAGGAGTTGGAGTCAAGTTATTTATTCGGTTCATGCAATCAGTAGCTTTTCTTCTTATCTCTGGTCAGGCCCGGCATCTCCTCCACATTATACACTCTGCCCTCAGGGATTCCCTTTGCAAGGTCACTCAGCTTTCATGATTAACACATGAAAGACAGAAATACTAAAACAGCAGTTTGGATGCAAATGGTTTAACAAAGAAACTGAAACCGTTCTAAACATAATTTTTCTAACAAAGCCCGAGGGTTTGACTAATACCTGGAACAATCATTCCTATACCATAAGGTTATTATGCAATGGAAACATTGTTCACTGCTCCGGTAAGTAGGATGGACCTTAGATAGTCTATATCCTTTACGTTCCACTTCCCGGATTGCTCCGGTGTCACAGGAAATTTCACCGGATGCATGTATTTTCCATTTTCTTCTGCTTTCTTTGTGTTGGAATTTTAAACTCCGGTGGATTTATGAGGACTATTGTTGACTGCTCCTCAGATCTCTGCATGGTAAATTGAGACAGCTAGCTAGACTATCTGTCCAATCTGTGTTTTCTCTCGCACAACTATTTTGCAGCGAGTCCGTGCAGAGCTTAGCCCCACCCATGATGATTGTGATTGGTTTAAAGAAATGCCAATAAACCAGAGCACGTTTTTCTCCGATCCCGGAATGCTGTGTGGACTAGCTCGGCACCATGTGGATGGTCTGGCAAAGCGAGACTTGATACGACCTAGCAACAGGAGATATTTGTAGTCGGCTCAGCTCATAGAATGTAAACAAAATTCACAGAGCGGAGTGATACTTATTGTGCAAAGGAATTAAACGGCATAGCTGTTTTATATGGTTATTTTAAAATGGGCAGCTCAAATCAAGCAATCCGATTGGTTCATAGCATGATATAAAAACCATATACAGCGGCTATGACGTTAAATTCCTTTCCACAATAAGTATCACTCCGTGTCTGAGGAAAACAACGCGAGACTAACAAACTGATAGCTGGTGCCATGGAGGGAAGTTGTTCATCTACACACAGTGCTATGACACAGACCTGGTTTAAAATCGACCAAGTATCCCTTTAATTGTATGCTATATTTAGAATATTGTCACCACTTTACCTTGCCGTCAGATAGCCCTTTCCGACCGAGAACTGAAGCCGTTATCTAACATTATGTTCTCTTTAAAGCCACCAGACTCCTTTGACAAAAACAGTAATTTTACCTTGCAAGGAGTTGCTGTTTTACTGCTCTCTGATTAGACAGGTAGGTAGTTGGTTTGTGTAATTGTGTGCCTTTCTTTAGGGTTAAGCAAAATAAGTAGTCCATTCTAGCTGCTAGTGTAGGCTAGCGTTACCTTCGCTGTGTTCAATGGCAAACGCCTTGCTATGTGCATGTAGCCAGTCAGGCCAAAGAGGGCCTATTTTATTGTGAACATGTTTTTATATTAATAAAAAGCTATTTAAAATTGGAATGTGACTATAACTTTCATATTGCCATACTTGAAGACAGTTTTATAAAAGCAGTAGCTCACTTGAGTCCGTGATACCCCGGCCTGTCGTGAGCTATTGCTTAATTAAGGACATCTCATTCTAAATGTACATTTTCATTTTGATTACCAAGGGTGCAGATACACACATGATAGAAATAAATATTAATGTAACACTATATCTTCCACCTTCTCATACAGCTATACTGTTTCGCTTGTGTGTAGGAAGTGACACAACTTAACATTAATTCCAGAGGTGTCACCTCAGTCTTGACTACAGGCACAATCATCTGCTCCAAGACGGCATTGCCAAAAAAGAAACTGCTAAAACTCTTCAAACAAAAAAGTTCTCCCCTGTGCTCCTACAGAACATTTCTTCCTGAGAATTATATCTGTATGACTCACCTATTAGAGTCTAAATGTATCACGAAAAGGGGAGAAGACAGAGCTGGTTCTTGCTAGCGGGTAATAAGCTTCTCTCGGGGCTAATAAATCTGGGTTGTTTATCAGCCTGGAAATGTTGTATTCATTAATATTGTATGGCTTCACAAACACTCGTCCTCCACATGCACTTCAATAGCACATCTGTCACCCTGCCTCAGTACACAGAACTATTTGGGAGTCACTGAGAGCTGTTGTGGTGAGGTTATATGTGGCATACACATTCATGTAAAGGATTTTCTTTTCTTTTTAAAAAGCACAGAGCTTGTTTAATTATTCAGCTATTTACTTATGTCGAATGTTGAATTCCTCAGGCACAGGAAGCTCAAATTGTTGTCTCCAATGCTTAGTGTTCAGCATGCTGATATCATATCATTTTCACAGTGCCCTTCAAATAATAAGGACTTCACACAGGCATCTCTCTTGTTTTACATCTAAAACCCTCAGGACAGAGGTTTCTGTGTCCCATTCATGATGATGGTAATTATTTTACTGCACTTTATAAGGTGATAAAGGGCTGGATATAATAATTTGCCTTTATTTTTTTTATTGTGTCAAGATATCATGGTAAACCATTTACACGCGTAGGTGATAAGTTAAATCTGACCATTCTGTTGCAGCATTAGATTATACATGGTTGAGAATATATGTACTTTTGGAAAAGTTTGGATTTTAGCTAACTAAAGTGACTGAGCAAAAAGTGCTCTTACATGCAATCCAATGCACACAATCATGTGACTGAAGAAGTTTGAGAGAGAGGCAATTCATTGTAGCCATTGTTGGTGAAAATATGACCTTAAAGTACTGAAGATATGGAAGGGGAGGAAAAAAATTGTTTCATACTATATAGATACATTTTTGGGTATTACTTTTCAAGTTATATAGTCACATTTTTTATATTGAATTTATGGTATAATTATAGCAAAGCTGCAAAATGATTAATAACACTCACTTTTATGTGCACTACATTTTGTGCAACATGCAAAAATGTAGGCATAAGCTTTAAGCTTAAGATTTAGAAGTATAGCTGTGTCTGTAGTGCATCAGTAATACCAGAAATCAGAGCTGCTTCAGGGTATATATTTACTAAAAAGGCCTTTACGGGTGGCAATGCCAGTTGGTGAGCAAATGTGTTGCTATACAACCTTAAGTAACTCTAAAAAAAATAAAAATAAATAAAGCCCATACCATGCTTAGAAATAACACAGCTCACTGGCTTTTATAGTGCTCAATAAAATGCAACCACCATTCTTAAAGACAAACATGGAAAATCATGGAGAGAATTATTATTATGCTTGTGTCAAGAGAGACACACACATACAGTAACATGAAGAAGATAAGTTAAAGAGATAAATATGTTGTTTAAAGCAAAAATCCAAGCATACTGTACATGTGGCCAGGAAGAGAGAGCCACTATACTAAAACACACACACACACACATTTTGACAAAAATTAAGCTTGACCTTCTAAATAATGTGGCTCTCTGTATGTGAATAGTTATATCATTCATATTTCTTGTTATTGTTTGGTTTATTCGCAGGTTACACTGTTGGACATGAATATAAAAGGAACACATAATTGCAAGAGACGTCTGCTACAAAGCTAAGTCAGTGGGTTGACAGTAATGGCAGCTCCCAACACACACTGACACACACAGACACACACAGACACACACAGACACACACAGACACACACACACACACACACACACACACACACACACACACACACACACACACACACACACACACACACACACACACACACACACAGACACACATCTCTCTCTGGAGCCAACAGGACCAGTGATGCTTCCAGAAATAGCCTAACCCCAGTGATCCAGCTCTGCTGCTGCAGTGTAAGTGCCCACTGGTGCTGGTGCACTGAGAGTCGAGGCGTTTGATGAGTTCACATCAGCCATGACAAGCTGGCTGAGGAGAGATGGTAATGTGGTCTGACTCCCACCGTCACACAGCCAGTGGAAAGACAGATGCATGCATGGATGGACAGAAGGATGGAAGGTGACATCATGACAATGGCCTGAGCATTCAAACCAAGATCTCACCAATATATTGGTACTTTAACGTTACCATGTGGAAGATGTTTAGTCTACACTTAATATATTTTACAATTGTCAGTGCTGTGTATTTATTCTGTAAAAATGTTACAAACTGAAATGTATCAGGATACTATTCGAAAAACATAGATGGCTCCTGAAAATATTATCAAACTCATGCCTCGAGGTTATGCCAACCTACAAAAAGAATTTGTTAAAATGCTCTTTTTTTATTATTTGATATAAATAAATGAAAAACATACTATGCCACTACTATCCAACATGCCACCAGCATGTCATGTTGGAGTTACTGCAGGGCTGGACTGGCCATCTGGCATATCGGGCATTTTCCCGGTGGGCCGACGGACTTTTGGGCCGAACCGCCGATATAAATAGGCCTTTTTTATTTTTTGGCCAGGCCGGCCCATAAAGAACTCACTGCAGCCCATTGGTTAATTTTCTTTATTGGCACTGGCCTGACCCAATCAAATCCAGGATCCCCCTTCCCCATTCTGGGCCGCAAATTTACGAATCCCACTATGGCCACGCCTCCCGGCCCTGAGACACGAGCTGTAATAGCTATGCTGGAAGTTTAACATTCACGTTAAAATGGACAAACGACCACCAAAGTGCAAGGGAGGGCAGAGAAATTACAGGAGAAAAAGATTAAAAATCTACAGGCGGATTCCTCAAATATTTCGGACATGTTTGGGGCTGTAGTAGCTTCTTCAACATCAGCATTACCTGAAGTAGAGGAAGGAGGAGGAGGAGAGGTGGCTGGCTATACAGAGAAGCAGAAACAGATCATGACAGGGAAGAAGCCGAGTGACCATGACAGGGCCATGGGAGCGAGTGAGGAAAAGATGGAAGAGAGAGTAGATGACGATGTGGTAAGGAGTAGGCAAATTAACAGGGACCTTTCATGAAGGGAGGGAGGCTGTGTGTGTGTGTGTGTGTGTGTGTGTGTGTGTGTGTGTGTGTGTGTGTGTGTGTGTGTGTGTTCAGGCGCAGCGCCGGGCAACGTCATAACGATAACAAGCAGTTTGGCTGTAACATTAAAGTTAGTGGCTGTCAGGTAACCTAACTGCTTAAGCTTACATTGAAAATGCTAGCGGTTAGCCTGTTGGGTAGCTGAAAAGTCTGTGTGATCTATAAAATCAGTGTTGATATAAGCATCAGTGTTCCTTGAATGGCTTAATTAGCTTCTTTTGTATTGGTGCTCTTTTCCAGGGCATATACTGTACTACTCTCAGCTTTATTGTAGCTTTTGGGAAGGGTTATAGTTATGGTTATATTATTTAGCAGACACTTATGTCCAAAGTGACAAAATATGAATCTTACAATAGTTAAAAATAGTAAAAAATTAACAGTAAACAGTTTTTAAAGTTGCTAAGCCAATATTAAGCAAAATAGTAATAATATCAATAATGACAATACAATATCAATAATAAAAACTAATAAAAATACCATAAATATACAAATCATAACTCTAAGAATGAATGAATTATTTAAGTGTAAGACCAACAGATAAGTCTTGACACCCCTCTTGAAGGATCCAAAACGATCACATGAACGCTGAACTAGGCAACTCATATCATAGCATGCACGCATATTTTGAGAGGACTATCTGCAGGGAATGTGTCTGACCAATCACGGTGGGTGTGGGCCGCCTGGGCCAAAAATGCCAGGGCCAATTTTTTGTCCCAGTCCAGCCCTGAGTTACTGTAATAACCAAGTTCCAAAGTTCATTAATTAATGAGACTACTGCATAGGCACAGCGGGGGTGCTGACACACAGAAACAAAAGTTGAAACAAAAACATTCCAAACAAGTTGAACCTGCAACAACGAGAAATGGAGGATAAAGCTGCTGCTCCCACTGTATGCCTGAGCCTCCTGCCTGGTGTGCAGATGGGTCAGTGAGTGCTGGCGGGTCAGGGATCAACAGGGCAGTGAGAAGGCAGATCATGTGGAGATTCACTGAGGTGCAAAGACCACTTCCCCTGCATGACTGTTTGAAAAAGAGCCAAAGTTGTATGCATCTGTAGCTGGGTGGGGGGCATCTTACGGAAATGTAACAGAGTGGTGTTTTTGAATATTACAAGAGATAGTGACCAGAAAATAAATGGGATGTACACCACAATGTGCCCGATGCCGCTGTTTGAGCATAAATCTACTGATAAATCATCACACAGCAGCTTTCTGACCTCTATTGTCTACAGGGGTGCATAAATCACAGAACAAGCACACTCCTTTACAGTTGACTCCAGCATCCCCCGGCCCCGTGCCAAACCCATCAGACAAGTTTATGGGTCTGTTATGAATAAAGGAAGGAGAACAAATTAGGCCGGTTACACACTGCCTGCTTGGCGTGAGCGCGGCGTGAGCATGGCGTTTCAGCTGTGTGGATTTTTCTATGTCTTTACACACCAGAAACGTGTCTGATGCGGTGGTGCTGCTGCTAGCCTTGTCTGGACACATGTATGTTTCCCATTGATAAAATGAAATACCATGTTAAACATAAATATATACGGATTTGATTACAGCAAAGACAAAGTCGGCAGTATTGACGGCAAAATAGGCTACAGAATATTTCGTTCTGTATTGACAGATGCAATATTAGAAAAAAATTGTTTTATTACATTTATCTGCATTTATATCAAAACCTAGAGACTTTCAAACATCAACATGTCATTTATTAATATGTATTCGTGTCTAAACGACATATAAATATCTTTTCCTATTCTATTTTGCTGGAAACGCTTCCAACACACTTGCGTGTCGCGTGAAAAATAGGCGTCGGTTCTATTTCTAGCATGCACGCGTTTTCGCCGCGGCTCGAGCCGCGCCTGAGACGCGCATGTCATGCAGGCAGCGTGTAAGCTCTAACCTGTTAACATGGGAGCCGAAATATAAACGTACACGCCACGCAGCTGACACGCTCGCGCAACACATCAAGTGTGTAACCGGCCTTACATGAGGAGGGAAGGAAAGCGTGAGGGAGGAAGGCTGAGAAGGAATAGAGGATGTGGAGAGAGAAACTAAATGATAGCATGAATCAGGTCCCAGGGAGCAGCAACCAAAAGTGAAAATGAATCACACATCAGAGGGCCTTGTATTCTCCGCCTGTAGAGAAAACACAAGCACCAAAGGAGTGTTTGTTTTGCTCAATGATCACACCATCTGCTCTGTATTTACTCAAACTGTCCCAAGTTCACTTGAGAAGACAGAATGTGCTCCCGAGAGGTGAGAGATTACTCTCCACTCACACTGATCGCTAGTTGCTCTCTTTCTGTCACAGAGTGAATCATTTAGGGGAGATATTCTTAGCGAGACGAGGCAGACACACAGCGTGGCGCGTCTGAATAGGGAATTTAACAACTTGGAGCTTGCCAGGCCTTCAATGAGCAAGAAAGGCATGAAAGAAAGATCTCTGCATGAAATATTGATGCTCCTCCAACAGTGTCATCAGAATGACAAGCAGAGGAAGCAGATGAGCCATTGAGGTGTATGCCAAGTTTTGAATACAGTTTATCTAATGGTGTGGCACTCCCTACTGTTCCAGTTATAGCAGAGGAGATACAATGTGCTCAGCTTCTACTGTGAGGTTTCAATTACATGACAGGTTCTTAGGCAAGCATTGTTTTTTGTTCCTGTGGTGCATTAAAACGCCCCGACACCATACAAAGCTGCTGTGTCCCAATTTAAGACGTAAATGAGAGTCGTCTTTCTTATTCTGCAGCAAGGATCAGATAGTGACAAGTAAAAGGTTTTCTTCTTATCCCTATAACCTCTAAATGGGCAACAAGGTGAAACTATGTCCCTGAATAAACATTAAATAACGATTAAAGAAGAAGAAGATATACAAATGGGTAATTAGTGCTAACACAATTAGCCAATACACTGAAAATGTGCTATTTATCCAGTAAAGATGCCGTACCTTCACTGGTTCCAGCTTTTAAAATGAAGATTTGCTGCTTTTCTCCATTTTTTCCCCATCAATTTAATATTGGATATCTATCAATGTTCGGACTGTTTGTCAAACAAAACAAGCAATTTAAAAAGGTAAGCGAGTGAGGTTTTGACCTTGAGTAGCACTGTGAATATGCTTATGGCTCGATACGCATTCCTGTTAATGGTTTCACGCTATTCCACTGATCTACAGGTGGCAGTAATCTGCCAAGAAACGCAGCAATGTGCCAACAAAGGAAGTAAAGAGGAAGACCGCAGGCTAGTAAAAATAGATGCAAACAAAAGACGATTTGAAAGGTTTAAAAAAAAAAAAAAATCTAAGTTGCAAATGTTTTATGAGGAAAGAAACTTAACTTTTTTTAAAAGAAAACTTCACAGGGCACCTTTAAATCTTCACCTTGAGCTCTAAAAACCCTAGCCTGGGTAAACCCTGACAAACTTCTTGCAAATTTGAGATTTGCTCGGCAAGTCAGTCCCCAAATCGAGGCACCAATCACAACTGCTGAGGCGGGCTTTACGCAACGACGATAGCGCAGCGACGGCGAGCAGCTTTTTGTTTACATTCAACATGACGGCTACCGAAGCGCAGCGTCACCCAGATCGTTGGTCTGATTGGTTGGACTATCCAATGCGCCCAGAGGCATTTGAGCAGCGTCCATAGGTGACTCCCCTTTGGAAATGAACTATCAATGAACCTTTCCCAGACCCACTCTCAGTTACAACTGAGAAGGGTCTGGTGTCTATAAAAAACAGTGATTTATAGACCAATTCACTGATAAATCAAACAGACAACAGATTAGTTGATATGGTGAACTTGTTTGCAAGCAGTTGGCTATTTACACATCAAGCAGACATTGAGTAACATCATTCATGTATCGGTCTACCTGGCGAATGTCAGTCCATTACTCTCTCTCTCTTTTAGCTCTGTCTTTGGTCTCTACCAACTCCTGAGGGAATTATCTGGCCTTTAGCTGTTAAATTCTTCATTGCTGCTGTTTGGTGCTGAGCAGTGAGAGTGAATCAAAACCATAGACTGTTAATATACAGTCTATGATCAAAACAAAGGTTGCATGCGTAAAACCAAAACAATGAGCTGAAAGATGCTAAAACGCTCCGTAGCGCTTATCTACAACATTTTCCATGATGGCCAACATGACCTGCTCCCTGTCAGCTTCAAAAAATTTTCCCTGTGCCAACAGTTTACATGGACAGTAGTGTTTTACATTTAGAAAGCCTCATCTCTCCTTGTCCATGTTTCTTCCTCCTTCCTAACTGCTAAAAGTCATATTATCTCCATTTCTCAGTGGCAGAGATGTAACGAAGTAGAACTACTTCACTACTCTAGGCCTACTTAAGTACTAAAAGGCATCTGTATCTGTACTCTACTGGAGTATTATTTTTTGCTCCTACTTCCATTTTTACTTCAGTACATATTTTCGATGAATGAAATACTTTTACTCCGATACATTTTTTATGTGCTGCATCGCTACTCGTTACTGTTGTGAATTCCTCATGCTACGGAGACAGTGTAGGTTACAGTGTGTGTAGTTACGGCTACGTTAGCAACGTACGCTAATTATGTAAGTTACGTAATCGCCTCGTGTTTCTTTTCATTATGGTTGCCTGTTCAGAAGTCAGAGACAATGTAAGTTTGTACTCTTTCTATTTAGCTATTGTTGCAGCAGATTAAGCTATTCCTGAGTTCTTTCAGTCTGAAATGAGTCCTGAATGTTAACCGTTTGACCCTGTGATGTGAAGCTGCTAGTTTATCTCTATTTTGCTAGCTTGCTAACTTTCCACTGTACATCACGTTACTAGCTAGTGTGTGATACGTTTTTTGGGGCTTTAATCGTTACTGTGCTGAAGAGGATGTTCATTTTACTTGCACAGTGTGATAATTGAACATTTTATTTCAGTATTTGTTAATAAGTGATTAATAACCCACTGTTATATGAGATAATAGTAGTTATAACAGCTGTGACATTTTCGGGTTTATTTCAGAAACTTCCTTCACATATCCAGCAATATACAGCTTGTGACTTACTGCCAAGTAAAAGGTTGAACTCTACCTGGTGACTCGTGCTCTCTGATAGGAACCCTGGAGCAGCTAATACACATTATCCAGCATTCACAAGGTTAAAATCCCAACAGTTACAATTATTAAAATGTTACGAATCATTCCTTGTACTGCTGCTACAGCCGAAGGAATTGTGAGTGTCCTTTAGGCTAAACATTTGAAATAATATAAACAATATGACATTCAAACTTTTGACTGCTTTCTTTAATAACTACATAATACAATACTTGTACTTTTACTTTCAGTACTTGAGTAGTTCATTTTAAAATAAACTACTTGTGATACTTAAGTACAGAAAATGTTGAATACTTTAGTACTTCCACTTAAGTGTGGTGCTTAAAGAGCACTTTAACTCTGGGTCTCTAGTACTTTATACAAGTCTGCTCTGCGGCCAGATGCATGGCTGCCTGGCAACAATACGGAAATCACATTTAATCTTTAAACAAAAGGGTGAAAGCAAAAATGCTGCAGCTAATGGCTCTATAGTTTGCAAGCCGGGCATACAATCATGCCTCCATCATGTATTTATCATTTTCACTTTCACAAACCCAACTTAAGGCCTAATCTGTTGCAATGAATGGACACATTGCAGAGAGGCTATTAAGATGAGACAGGAAAAAAACAACCTTCTCTTGAAAGATAAGCAGAGAGCAGTGAATGACTGTGCTGAGTGTATGGAGATGTGGCAGATGAGGACGAAGTGGTAACCACAACTGACAGGTCTGGTAACTGAGGCGGAAAGAATTAATGAGGATTTGAACTTCAACCTAAATCAAACACTGATTGGCAATTTCAAGTGGAAGGATTTTAATTAACTCAGGATGTGCAGGTCTGTCTCTTAAGGAAATAGTAGTACAATCAAGTGGGACAACATGGACAGGAATATTAAATGTTCCATATGGACGAGCTCCACGGCACTTTTACCATTTATCTTCTTTGTTGTTTGCACACACGGACACTTTAACATCTCATATGATGATTATTACCGCACACGCTGACCCTGATTCAATAACATACGCTCCATCAGCTCTTCACTCTGTCACTGGCCATGTTAATCAGTATTAATATATACCATGAAATGCCAACAAAGCTGAACTTACAGTAAAGACTCAGCACACTGCAGTCGGTGTCAAGCCTGCCAGGAAGCCAGAAATTTCTGCTGAACTCACTGCACCAGTGTCCCACCTAAGATAAGTGTAGATACTCTGAAGGCCACACAAAATACTAAATTATCAGACAGGTCAGGACAAAACTTTCTTGATAGACTTCATCAGAGTCTTTTCTGTTTAAACCCAACTCTAATATTTGAGGGTATTTTTTTTATTTATTTTTAAAAAAGGTATAATATTCAGTGCTTTCCTCAAAAAACAATATGTAGACTAATACAAAAGTAATCCCCCTCAATCATCACTTGATGATGCGCTATAGAAGTGTGTAGTGGTGTCTGTATCTGCAGAGACTCTGTCCTCTTCTTATTTTGGTGAGTGTGGGAGGTTTGTGGGCATCAACAAAGAGCCTATGGGTCCCACATGGGTGTGTAACCCCCAGCTGATAACAGTGTGCATGTTGTGCAGCTCGTTCTTATTTCCATCTGCCGCTTTGCCCCTTGCCTCGACACACAAGTCTAACTGACACAGACACAGGGAGAAACAGGTTGACGGGTTGAAGCTCTGCATTCACTCATAATTCTTCCTGCTAAGGTGTGTGTGTGTTTTTTGTGCTTTAGAACATAACTGCCATGCAATAATGCTTGTTACAGTTTTTTCCGATTGTTAGACGACAGTGGGCACAACTGGAGTCACATGTGCAAAACTCAAACTACAGTCTGCACTACCAACAGTCACCTGAGCTAAACAGTTCATATCACCTGCAAAACTCATTCAAAGCAACACAACTCTTAACACACGTCACAAAACAGGCTCAGTGCAGCAAACACTATGCACAATCCTCACTGAGATAACACACACTGTCACTCAGAACACACTGAGGGTAAAAACACTAGCATCAAACACCAATACAGAAATAACAAACTTTCTCATCTTTACAGTTTGAACAATTTGAGTGACTTGACACTACTCAATAGTTTATTTAAGGAAAAAATATAGATTGTATAGAATACCAATTTTTACATAAGGTAAACAAGAAGGAATGAAAATCAGCAGTTTTCTTCAATAAAGTATTTTGTACAAAGGTACATACGTAACAGTACCAAAGAATAGTGTGACTAATCCTGCCTCTCTCCAGCATCATGTGGCAAGTTTTCTTCATCACATTGGATGTCTGCATCATCTCTAAATACAAATGAATGTGGTGTTTCTATTGCTTTCACCTCCATTACTTTCTGAAAAACAGTAAGAATGCAGTGTTACTATTGTAAAGATATAGTGTTTTTCACTTTTTTTTATAGCTGTGTACATAACCTCAGATATCTTACCTGGACATATTGGCATCTTTGCTCTTTTACCTGTTTCTCTCAAATGGTACAGTGTATAATTGTTTCATTCTTATTTGGTGTTTGTATACAAAAAAGGCTTTCTGAGCTTTCTCTGTATAAATACCGTATATCTTCACTAACTAGTCTAAAACAAGACACCTGCTCAGCAGTGTTTGATAGGCACCAGACTGAAATCTATTCTGTTTTGAATGTGTGGTTAACAGTTTTGACAGCAGTGTGTTAGCATTTGAACAAAGTGCTGTAAATCTACAGTGTTGTGTACGTTGTGGTTAAAGTCATGGGGTAAGTGTGTAGAGTTTTGAAAACTGTGTTCAAGCAATGAAAAACGAACTAGAGTTTGGTCCACATGAACTGCTGCTGTGCAGACTGTAGTTAGCGTTTTGCACATGTGACTCCAGTTGTGCCCACTGTTGTTTAGCAATCAAAAAAAACTGTAAGACTGTTTCATTCCACTGCAGGGCTGGACTGGCCATCTGGCATATCGGGCATTTTCCCGGTGGGCCGACGCACTTTTGGGCCGAATCGTCGATAAATAGGCCTTTTTTTTGGGCCGCGCCGGCCCACAAAAGAACTCACAGCGGCCCATTGGTTAATTTTCTTTATTGACACTGGCCTGAGTGACCCAATCAAATCCAGGAACCCCCGTCCACTCCGTGCCGCAAATTTACGAATCCCACTATGGCCACGCCTCCCGGCCTAGAGAAACGAGCTGTAATAGTTATGCTGGAAGTTTAGCATTCACGTTAAAATGGAAAAACAAGCACCAAAGCGCAAGGGAGGTGCAGAGAAATTACAGGAGAAAAAGATTAAAAATCTACAGGCGGATTCCTCAAAATGTGCCAAATTTCTGACATGTTTGGGGCTGTAGTAGCTGCTTCAACATCAGCATTACCTGAAGCCGAGGAGGAGGAGAGGTGGCTGGCTATACAGAGAAGCAGAAACAACAACATGACAGGGAAAAAGCCGAGGAGGAGGCGAGTGACCATGACAGGGCCATGGGAGCGACTGAGGAAAAGATGGAAGAGAGAGTAGAGGACGATGTGGTAATTAGTAGGCAAATCAACAGGGACTCTCAGGAAGGAAGGGAGGCTGCGTGTGCGTGTGTGTGTGCGCGCGTGCGTGCGTGCGTGTGTGTGGCGCGTGCGTTATGTGCGCCTCACGTCATAACGACAACAAGCAGTTTGGCTGTAACATGACCAAAATCCCCCAACTGAGTTGACTCAGTACGGTTACTTTCATGTAAAAAAAACTTTTAACATCTGTTTCAACTTGTTTCATCTTAATACAAGTTAATTCATCAAAATACCTTGACGTGAATCCACAGCCTATTAGCTTTCTGAGAGGTTAAATAATTCACTATTCAGCATCAGCTTTTATTAAGTTATGTCACTGCTGTTTGGCAAATGTCCACAATATAAAGCTACAGCGTTTGTTAAAGATCGGTTAGATCGATTGATTTGACCAGTTAGCTAGCAACAGTTACACCGTTACTGGGTGTAAATATTAAGAAACAACTAGTTTGTGTGGAGTGTAAATGTCCAGTTTGTAAACATGTGTGTTGGAACTAGGCTAAGTTTGAACTTACAGAGATGCAGGTGCAGGGGGCAGGTTGCAGCAGCCTCTTGCTGATGCAACCTTTATAGAGAAAACAAGTAATTTTAGGAGGCCAAGATGATGATAATGACAGGAGGAGAAAGAATGTTAAAACTCTAGAGGGAATGTTGAATTTCAATTGAAAAATGCCATGGGAAAATAATATCTGTCACTTTTAGACTCACTAAAAAAGCCAATTGACTAAAAAGCAGAACAGAAAGAAGAGAGGGCCTGGACTTTTCGGGACTGTACAGAGGGTTTTCAGCTGGTGGAGGACCTGCATCTGCATGCAGACTGACAAATTGTTGAACTCATGAAACTGACCTGAGTTTACTGAAATTGGAATCTTGTCACGTTTATAAAACAGACACACAGCAACACAGTAATCTCAAGGGAAATGTGGAGGCTTTCCGCAACATAGAGCAAAAGCTTGGACCAGAGTCATGGTGTGTGTGTGTGTGTGTGTGTGTGTGTGTGTGTGTGTGTGTGTGTGTGTGTGTGTGTGTGTGTGTGTGTGTGTGTGTGTGTGTGTGTGTGCGCTATGTGCGCCTCACGTCATAACGACAACAAGCAGTTTGGCTGTAACATTAAAGTTAGTGGCTGTCAGGTAACCTAACTTCTTAAGCTTACATTGAAAATGCTAGCGGTTAGCCTGTTGGGTAGCTGAAAAGTCTTTGGGATCTATAAAATCAGTGGTGATACAAGCATCAGTGTTCCTTGAATTGCTTAATTATCTCTTTTCCAGAGCATATATTCTCAGCTTTATTGTAACTTTTGGGAAGGGTTATGGTTATTGTATTTAGCAGACACTTTTGTCCAGCAAAATAGTAATAAAAAACAATAATGACAATACAATATAAAATATCAATAATAAAAAATAACAAAAATACCATAAATATAAAAATCATAACTCTAAGAATGAATGAATTATTTAAGTGTAAGATCAACAGATAAGTCTTGAGACCCCTCTTGAAGGATCCAAAACGATCACATGAACACTGAACACTAGGCAACTCATATCATAGAATGCACGCATATTTAAAGAGGACTGTCTGCAGGCCAAAAATGCCAGGGCCAATTTTTTGTCCCAGTCTGCGTCGAACCGCGCTCCCTCTCTTCATTCACTTTCTAGCTCGCTCGACCACCGCTTCGTTCTCTTTTTGGCTCTGAGCTGGGGAGGAGGATCCTAACTTTAGCGATACTATACATATTCTACCTTTAAAGATAAATCTAGTTTATTCTGACTTAAACTGTCCACCTATTTGTAATAACAAAAAGTCAATTGCTAAGATCTGGGAACGCATCAACATCCAGCAGGCATACGATTATACAGGTTTTAAACAACCCCCCAGGTTTTAAACATATTCGAAAAATTCAAACCATAAAAGTATCCAATCTTGGGCGACTCAAGGGACTACTACAAACTGCAAAGCAAGGTTCACATGATGACATGAAGACATGTGAAGGTGTCAGTAAGCTAGTTTTCAGTAGCCTTGTTAGCTTGTCCACTTATGGTGTAAGAAATCTGAGAGAAGAAGCACATCACATAACTGCTCTTAAAAAATCTTTAGAGAGGGGAAAAACATGGTAAAGCTTGTTAATCAACCTGCTGTGTATTTTTTGTATTCTTTCACATGATTTAGTTTAGACAAAAAAAAGCACATTTTCACTGTGTCATTGCAAAAATGCTAAAATTTAAAAATGATGAAAGAAACTAGCAGATTAGCTCGCTGGTGGTTCGGCTAGCTCGGCTACCGCCGTCAGTCACTTGACCCTTGCCTAAATTTTGATCTACCAAACTTGACTTAGTTGTGTTGATAGTGATTCAAATGATGACCAAAACTATGAAAATACGACCAAAGTTGTAATGAAACTAAATTAAACTCATGTTGTCTTGGCAAATCTATCTCCACTTCAAGTCTCAAGGCCAAAGGGTAAAAAATGTTGTTATGCCTTTGACACCCACCTCTTTGACCTCCAGCAGCCGTCCCGGGTACATATTCATGGCCCGCCGAGCTGCAGCCGGAGATTTGTGGTGGGTGATGGTGACGATGTTGCTGGGTGAGGCCGCGTTGCTCAGGTGCCTCTGAGAACCCGGAGATGAAGATGGGGTTAGGTGGGGGAGGAGGGAGAAGCTACGGGTCCGACCAGAGGTTGAGGAGCCCTGGGGGGAAGCAGGGGGTGGCACAGAAAGGGAAAGAGAGAGAGTAGTGTGGGAATTCAAATGTGAAAGGAGCATGGTAATGTAAAGGAAGAGCATGCTCCTAAAAACTATCTCATAAATAAAGTTTCAATAAGGAATGCCAGGGTTTCTATTCCCCCAATCAAATAAGCTTTTTGTACAGAAACGTTTATTTTCTCAGCTTCTTTGGTATAAGCAAAATAAGATAAAACCTGCATGTCAGTTTAAAGTCATTGGAATAAACCAAGTGGGTCACAACGCACTAAGCAGCATATAGTAATGTAGAAAGAGCTCCATGAGTAGCCTATGCCTTCCCTCAGCTTTTATAAAAAAAAACTTCTTAAAGACAGTAGCAAACGTTAATAAAGTTAATGCTAGCTAACATTGGCAATACCTGTAAACCAATAAAGCTGGGTGGTGTTTGGTTTTTCCTCATTTTACTTACTTACTTACTCAAAGTTACTAAAATGAAAGGTTTTCTGCTAATGCTGTACAGCTTATAACCAGGGCCACAAAGAATCTATGACTGCAAAAAAATCCGCTGAATTTTCCGCAGATTTTGATCACATTTATACTATAAATGTTGTGGAAACAAATAACTGGCTATTGGCTATTATATATTTGTCAGAGTTTGACAAAACTGAAACTTTTCACTTAACAGATGTGACTCAGTTTTAGCCTTGAGGCATTTTATCTGTTTCCGTGTTTCTTAGATTACCAGAGGAAAATGACCCGTATTTGAGAGAAGACTGTGAAAGAAGTTCCTGTACTGTATCCATGAGGTAGCTTACTTAGCCATTTCACTCACACCAACACGTCAAACATTTTACAGTAAAACAATAACATTTTAAATATGCCATTTTTTGTCCTTTTTTTTTTTGAATCAAGTCATCCAAGAATCAGTGAAAAAAGCAAATCCCCACAAGAAGCTGGAACAAGCTTGTAAATTGTTGCACATGTTTATGTTAATGTATTTGCATTTATTTATTTATTAATAGTAATTTACTTGCTTGAATCTGTGTGCATGAATGTGTTACTGCTGTTATTTGATCAACATTCTTGTGTATTTTGGATTATTTATACTTTTAAATAAATTATTATAATTAACAGGTTTCATATAGAACGTGTGTAGGGAGGTGGAAAGGCATGTTTTTTCAGAGAACCCAATAGTTTGTGTAGGTGCCATGACCAGGTTTGTGAATTCAAAAGTATATAAAAAAAAAAAAGGTAGTCATCATTTGTTTTTTGTTTTGTTTTTGTTCTCTGTGCTGGAGCTAAAGTCACATCACATTCTTCATTTTGATGCCTCCTTCGCCTTCCCTCTGTTCCTCTTGTCTCTTCAGTTCACTGACCTCTGTGCTCACACAGGCAGCCATGTCAGACCACTAGCTCTCTCTTCTGTCTTTACTCTGCATTAGTGTACAGCAGCGCAGAGAGACAAGGCACCAGCAATGTATCCCTCAGAAGAGCACAGAGGTCTGGTCACAGCAGCAGTGAAAATAAAATAGATCAAAGATCAAATAAACAACTTCCACCCCAGGACACTCACTCACTGAAAGGGAAACCATTGTTTTTGCAGTGATGCTGCTCGCTATGAGTTAACCCAGGACATCAAACCTATGAATAACATGATGATGTAACACTCACATACACGACTAAGCATGAATTGCTTGTTATTCTGCTCCTTTGAGTAGTTTTTTTTTAAGGATAAAACTGCATATAAAAACACCACAGCGACAAAAATAAGAGCATTTTCTTTGTGATTCGATGCAAACACTAAATAGAGGTGGTTATGGTGGGCAGGTCCTTGTGTGTCAATAATCAGCTTACAGGAGAGAACACTGTTGTATTGTGAAAAAGGCTAAGCCACGAGGCGTGAGTATGCAGAAAAGGAAACAGCATTTCAGGAGTGCGAACAGATAAGACACGCTGAGGTTTCGTCTTTCAAAACTGGCACAAAGCCCCAAGCATTTCAGTAAACTGGAACGGAAAGAAGATGTCCGACCAAGAAAATGCATAGAGAAAAAGGAAGGGGGGGGAGGAGTGATGGAAGGAAAAGTATCAAGCACAGAGGAACATGCTAAATATAGGGGTGGTAATGCCTAAATTGGACTTTATATGATCAAACTAAAGCTCTATCAGAAATATGGTCAGTATAGTATGGCTTTACAGACGTATGTTTTTACAAGGGTAGACAAAAGAAACATAATGTGCAGACCAGGTGCATATCGGTCAACCAAACGCCTGTCTAAACCGGTATGTCTTTATCTGATCAAAAGCATGATCACCTCGGGTCTTAAGCCGGACAGTAAATTTAGCATTTTAGACCTAAATGAGCAAGAATGAAAAGTGAGTGTGCATATGAATCACGTGTATACATATACTGTATATAGATCATGTTTTAAAAACAAGAAAGAAGAGGCCAGCAGGCTGGAATGAAGAAAAATAAAGAAGTACTTGAAACACATTGATTTACATTGGAAATAGTAAAGAGTAGAAAAGTTTAACTTTGTTTAACTTTAAGGACTTTTATGACTTCAGATACGGGAACAAATGATTTGTTAAGAAGATTTCTGCAGTAATCTTGTGACCTTCAGATTTATATTGGAGTCACTACACAGCAGAGTCAGAAAGAATATGAAAAACATTGCAACGGTTCAATAAAGAAAGCAATACAGACACCATAGAGGACACATACACCACTGCGGTGACGTCTACCCTTACAAACCAAATTTGAAAATACAGCCATAATATAAATTTAAGGCCTTGGTAATTTAGGACCGTGATTGGGACTCCAGTCTTCTAATCATGACATAAACATGAAGAGGCAAGATGTGAACTCTGCTTGACAGACTAAGCTCATGGGTAAAAGAAGTCCTGACGCTTGCTGCTTCACAGGTGCTCTGCTGTCACTCGACCGTGGGCGGACTTGGCCCTGTGAGAGGCAGCGTGGGTAGCTGGTGCAACGGTCAGCTGCTGACATGTCATTTTCTGCACTACAGGGAACAACGCTAATTACACACAATTAGCTATTCAGTGATAACCATGGTTAGGAGGGTATGAAATAGTTTTTAACTACATATACACATACACAAATATGACTATTTTAGGTGAATTTCATGATTTTCAATGTATTGCCATATAATCATATTCCTACTGTAGCAGGAACTTGGTTTAAAGACACACACACACACACACACACACACACACACACACACACACACACACACACACACACACACACACACACACACACACACACACACACACACACACACACACACACACACACACACACACACACACACACACACACACACACACACACACACACACACACACACACACACACACTTTATTCAAGCAGAAAGTAAACAACATTATCAGTCCCAGTCAAAGTCCACGGTGTGACTCTTAGTGCCCTTCCTGCCAGGAGTTGCATGTAGTTACACATGGGCTGTGCATATTAACATTCATACTAAGCAGGGTTTTTCCTGGTTTAGGAAGAGCCTTTAAGGGATGACTACGCACGACAGTAAGCACGATTGGTCCGCCTAAAGTAAAGGAAATGTCTGTGTTACCTTATTTGACAGAAATCTATGCATTTTCCTGTTATTTCTACCCATTTGATAAACAGAAATGTCTATTATGCTTGAGAAAGGGGAGGCAGTCAACCTACTGTTCTGCTAGCTACGTGGAGATGCCGGAGGAGGACGCTACTTGAATAACACAATACTTTAACCATGTACCCAAAATTAATCAAATAATAAAGAATAGTTTGTATTTGGAACTCACCTTCAAAAAGATTTATAAATAAAGTCTAAACTAAAGCAGTTTAGGTGGTAATTGTCGATGTGGAAATATAGCAGAATGTTTTACCAATGGGAAAATACAAGTCAGAACTGCAGTTTTTAACTAAAACTACAACTAGAGGTTGTGTATAAAATGAGAGAAGGTCCAGATGAGTGTAAAGTTGGTCTGACATATCTTACTGGCCATTCAGTAAATGTTTAGGCGTAATACTGATAGGATAATTTGGACTTGTGACCTCAGTATTTCAAAAAAAACGGGCTACAGCCCTGTGTGTTGCTGTACTGGATAGCTTTATATTGTACTGTATTGCATTTAAAATCTACCAGCGATGCTTTCACAGGCTGTGCGGAAGCATAAAAAAACTCATTTGGGGGCCTCTTATCTTTCTCTTAACTGGATATAACTGAAACTCTGACACCAGGACAATTAAGTTAGACTTTGAAAGCAGCTACCAGAACAACCACTGTAACTGGACAATTGGACAGAGGAAATGGATAATGTGCATTGCAGTGCCACCAATCTATCAGAGCCAAACTCTCCTACTTGTCCTGATGAGAATCTATAGAAAGCTCCAGCCACAGAGATAAAAATGTTCTGCTTTGTTGAACAAGGAGCTTTCTTACACTGTCAATGTGGTGATGTCGGTAATGTAAACTGTCAATGTGGCTGCACAGAGGCAGAAAATTACCATGTTTTTTTCTTACGCACAGTGGTATGCAAAAGTGTTGGCACCCCTGTAAATTTTCATGATTTTCCTTTATAAATCATTGGTTGTCTGGATAAGAAATTTCAGTTAAATATATCATATAGAAGACAAACACAGTGATATTTGAGAAGTGAAATAAAGTTTGTATGATTTATGGAAAGTGTGCAAGAATTATTTAAACTAAACTAGGCATGTGCATAAATTTAGGTACCCTTGTCATTTTATTGATTTCAATACCTTTAGCACTAATTATTAGAACTCAAAATTGGTTTGGTAACCTCAGTGACCCTTGACCTCCATACACAGGTGAATCCAATCATGAGAAAGGGTATTTAAGGAGGCCAATTGTAAGTATTTCTCCTCTTTGCATCTTCTCTGAAGAGTGGAAACATGGGAGCCTCAAAACAACTCTCAGATGACCTGAAAACAAAGATTATTCAACATCATGGTTTAGGGGAAGGATACAGAAAGCGGTCTCAGAGATTTAAGCTCTCAGTTTCAACTGTGAGGAACATTGTGAGGAATTGGAAGACCAGAGGCACAGTTCTAGTTAAGGCCCGAAGTGGCAGACCAAGAAAAATCTCAGATAAGCAGAGGTGCAGGATGGTGAGAACAGTCACAGTCAACCCACAGACCAGCTCCAAAGACCTACAACCTCATCTTGCTGCAGATGGTGTCACCGTGCATCGTTCAACTATTCAGCGCACTTTACACAAGGAGATGCTGCATGGACAAGTAATGCGGAAAAAGCCTTTTCTCTGCACACGCCACAAACGGTGTCGCTTGAAGTATGCTAAAGCACATTTGGACAAGCCAGCTTCATTTTGGAATAAGGTGCTGTGGACTGATGAAACTAAAATAGAGTTATTTTGGCAAAACAAGGGGCGTTATGCATGGCGGAAAAAGAACACAGCATTCCAAGAAAAACACTTACAGCTACCTACAGTAAAATTTGGTGGCGGTTCCATCATGCTGTGGGGCTGTGTGGCCAGTGCAGGGACTGGGAATCTTGTTAAAGCTGAGGGTCGCATGGATTCCACTCAATATCAGAAGATTCTGGAGAACAATGTCCAGGAATCAGTGACAAAATTGAAGTTGCGCCGGGTCTGGATCTTTCAACAAGACAACGACCCTAAACACTGCTCAAATTCTACTAAGGCATTCATGTAGAGGAACAAGTACAACGTTCTGGAATGGCCATCTCAGTCCCCAGACCTGAATATTATTGAAAATTTGTGGTGCGATTTAAAGCGGGCTGTCCATGCTCGGAAACCATCAAACCTGACTGAACTGGAGATGTTTTGTAAAGAAGAATGGTCCAAAATACCTTCCGCCAGAATCCAAACTCTAATTGGAAGCTATAGAAAGCGTTTAGAGTCTGTTATTTATGCAAAAGGAGGATGCACAAAATATTGAGTTAATTATTCTTTGCCTAGTTTAGTTTAAATAATTCTTGCACACTTTCCTTAAATCATATAAACTTTATTTCACTTCTCAAATATCACTGTGTTTGTCTCCTATATGATAGATTTAACTGAAATTTCTTATCCAGACAACAAATGATTTATAAAAAGGAAAATCATGAAAATTCACAGGGGTGCCCAAACTTTTGCATACCACTGTATACAGTGGATCAAATGATTCGGACTCTAGCTTTGAGGAGATTATGTACTTCTTAGTTCCACCAAATTATTAACAAAGCAGGTGCTGGCAATGGAAACCTAACCAGTATAGTTAAATAAAAGGAAATATAAGATAAATGTGATGAAATACAGTAGCACTAGATTCTTTGGCTGAGTTTCAAAGTTCATTCTTGACTTTGAAGACAGCAGTTGACAAAATTTCATCATCATGAATAGCTACATAATGGACCGTTTTTAATCATATCAGCTGATGGAGTTGGCCCAGTTGTCATGGAAATGTAGATGTTCACTATCATGAAATCTGTGTGAAACCAACTGAAGCTAGATTTATATTTACCGGGAGTTCTGACATAGATACCAACAGTTTAGGTTTGGATTTAGAGTTCAGTTTCAGATTTCACTCGCTGATATCACTCAACAGGTGCATCATAAACAATCGGATCTTATCATGCTTTAAAGGATAATTCCAATTTATTTCAACCTGGCGTATAAATGCGGCCATTGTGGCTCTATGGGTAGGGTTGGGTACCGAACATCGATACTTTTATGGTAAAAAAAAAAATTCTTTATCTTTCGGTGCCAAATTTCGGTTCCAAAAGCGTCTGAGCACGTAAGCGCAAGCTTATCTGTCCTCTCTGCATATTGACACAGAGCGGAGCTCCGACCGACACACAAACGCACACGGAGAGGTGCGGACGGAGTAAACGGACTGCAGTTTTGTTGAAGTCACAGAGAGTCACGGTTGGTTTCAAGTGTGGTTACAGTTTTTTAAAACTTCACGCAGACAGCGTTTGCTGCGGTATGATATTAGGCTCGTTCGAGATGAGCCAGATCTGCGCAGAATCGATCACCGGCGATCGGCGCCCAATGCATGCCGGTTAGATTTGTGTCCGACTTGATCCCGACTTGCTCTGACGTCATGCACACGTGGGCAACGATAATCTCACGAGACCAAGGCGGCCGCAGTTCTGAGACGCAGGTAGCGCAGTTGCTTTTCACCAACTGCAAGAGCCAGGCGGACGCAGGCGGACCCAGGGCATGCTGGGAAACGCCGGTCTCTCAGCTGATCGAACAGCTGATTGGTTCAGAATCGACTCAACATGACGACGTTTTATATAAACTTTTCATTGATTTTGAATCGGAGGGATTTTAACTGCTATTTGTCTGATTTAAAGGCTTATTCTGTACAGAACACCTGTTGTGTGGCTGATAGTTACGTTTAGATGTCAGAGAGACTAAATCTGTTCAGGTTACGGATCATCTACAATCTGTTGTTAATTAAAATCAGCAACAGATCGCATGTAGAGCATACTGACAGCTACTCTGTCATAATAAAATCAACTGGAGACTGTGTAGGAGCTGATATATGGGTCTGATAACATTTTATTAAATCGGAATTCGGACCACAGTGTTTGTGTCACTTCCTGTTGAGCCTGAAGGCTGCTGTCAGCTGCTGGAATCAGCTGGAAAACTGTCCGATTTGAGAGCGGACTTTTGTCACCGCCCCCTGCTGCTGCCGCCTGCTCTCGTCTACTTTACAGGCGAGGCGCAGTTCATCTCGAACGAGCCTATTAATGGCGAGCCGAAAGCGGTCGCGGTGCTGTTGACGTTACACTTCCTCTTACAAGCAGCCATAACGGTGGTTTCTCTGCCCTGATGACTGACTGACAGGCTGAGCTTGCAAGGCAATGCACTTTTATTAATGTTACTCTGAGTGAGCAGTTTTACCAGAATTTTTTAATTTTGATAACTCTTTTGATTGTTAAGGTGGAATTCTGAATTAAGGTGGAAAATAAAAGCTTTGTGTTTAATGTATTTTTGTTGATGTTGAAATGGATTTTAAAACATATGGTATCGAAAAAAGTATCGTTAGGAATCGGTATCGAAACTGAGGTATCAAAATTGGCACCGGATCGAAAGATTCTGAACGATACCCAGCCCTATCTATGGGTCATGCTAACTTTACACTGGATACCTGCGTTGTAGAGATTCAGGAAAACGAGTACCAGCGCAAAACAAGGTGTATCGGAAACAACCTGCGCAAGCCTCCGACAGTTTTGTCTTTACAAATTGTGGACCAGCAAGAATGATTAACAACTAAATTATAAAACAAGAAGTCAGCGATTATGGCTAACTGCATAAAGCGGCAATCTAACTTTTCTTTGTCTCTCTTTCATTAGGTGCTATTCCATCCACATCCACAATTTGTGCATAAAAAAATCTGAGTGTAAATTGAACCTTTTTAAAAAGCGCAAAAAGTTGTCATGCTAGGCGCTGAGGTAGAAAAGTTGGCGTATCGACAAAAGCAAAATGCAACGGAAACAGATTCTGTGAATTAATCATGTCGTACATGAAGCATGTGTTTATGCATCCACTGAAGAGATAAGAACATCCAATCTGTGTGGAGCGATGAGGAGAAAAAAACCTTCCTCAAATTAATACATGAAACAAATCACATATTCTTCATTGTTTTCCATTGTTTCAGGTTTGATTGGAGCTCTTTTAATCACATCATCTTGTTGCCTCTCCTGAAATAATTGATGGCACCCAGCTGAAGAATGAGCACCACCAGCTGTTTATCTCAATGAACCAACTCCTAATAGTCGCACAACAGTAGTTGATAATGGAAACACACATTCATTTGCGTTTTCTTTTGTGTGGAAAAGTGGCAATTTTCTTACTCATATCAAGGCTTATTTGTGTGTTGGGATTATAGAGAGAGATCAGAGAAGTTTTGCTTCAGCCCAATGGCAATTTATGAGGTTACAATTTGTTATACAATTTTACAATTTAACAATATCTTTAGGTGTTCCTGCTATTTTGTCCACCGCCTAGGTCTATTAAAAACAAGTAATGTACTATCTACGCTGAGGAAAAACTAAAATACCAAAACACTTAACCTCATACTGTATTTGTTCTTCTACCTCATCAACTTCAAAACAAAAGCCTCCATAAAGCAAGTTAGACAAATATTTACTGAATCTGTATCGATCAACAGTATAAAATGGGTGAGGTCTTTTTTTAGTAGTTTCTAATAAAGATCAGGACAATGAACCCTGTCCTGGCCATTTTTGGGTAATAAATCTGCAAAACCTTTTCTGTTATCAGAGATGTTGCAGAGCCTCCACTGCTGGCTGTCGCATTGCTGGAGTAGCTGCGATAACGATCTGAGAGGCAGACAGTGTAGCCCAGGGAAGGATTAGACCACAACAGTGGGTACAGTAATAACAGCTGCTGCAGTGGCAATGCCCCAAAGTCAACGAACGGGAACAAAACGCCTGTTCAGATCCGCAGGGCAGAAGGAAAAAGAGAGATAGACTGTCTTCCTCCTTCCACCTTTCCATGCTTATCCAATTTTCTCTTGTGTTTTGACTGCTTTTCTCATCACGGCTGAGCAGAGTAATTGGACTTTCCCTTTGCTCCAGCTGTGCAGCAGTTTGAAGTGGTGAAGAGCTACATGTTGAATAAGCGAGCCGGTTATGAGGCAGCATATTGAGGCTGCTGTATTTAATTGTTTAAAAAAAAGACAAATGTGTCTGTGGGGAAAAGCATGGGAAAGAAAATGTACACTGCAGGACAGATGTTGCAGTTTTCTGTCTTTTCTACTGTTTGAAGGTGAAACTATATCTTTGTCAAACAGGAAGTATAGTGCATCTTAAGTGCTAAGTGACGGGTGTGTTTGACTCACCAGCACCTCCTGGCCTACTCCTGCTCTTTCCACACTCAAGTGTTCATCGGAGCCCTTCAGCTTCCTCACCTGAAACCAAATTCACACATACAAACAGATTAATGGAAAAAGAAACATGATGAACGATTATGCTCCAATGCAAGGCACCAGGGAAGGTGCTGAATGGTTTGATAAGTACAAAAGAAGCGTTCCTCCTATATACTGTTCAACAGTCTGTTAGTTTTTGAAAAAATATTTATCACAGATTTAGGTAAGATAACCACGACATTCACACTTTTTTGTTTTCTTTTGACAGTGACGTTTGTCTGCAAAATGTAGCAGATGTTTATATCATACAGGCTGTTGTTGCAAAGCCAAAGCAAACCTGGGATTGTACCACAAAGAACACACCGCTACAAAAGGCTAGCCAAGCACGTAACATTAATGGTACTGGTCTCCTCTCCCTGCGTGTTGCGTTTAACGTGAGAATGAGACCTAAGATGGCCTGGATGAGTGTATATTTTTCCTACCTAAGAGGGGTTGTGCTGTGTTAAACTGACTCACCCAGCCACTGTGTGGTTTCGCGTTCTTGGAGACGGGCCAGCTAGCGTCGGTCATCGGGAGCGACAGCCTGCTTGTGTGCTAGGAAAAGCTCCAGCATCTCTCGTTGACTTTTCTGCCAGCCCGCTCTTTGGTGTGTAGTTCAGGTTTTAAAAAAGGTGTATTTACAAATGTGTTCTTGGAAAACAAGAAAACGTCTCCTCAATCATAAACCGTCTTTCTCTCCCAATAGTGTTTTCCGTGTCTCCCACCAGTCCCTGCAATACTGGGTTAAATCGGCGTCCACAAACACCCCCCTCATGTTTACATGTCAGTCTGACCCTTTCTATCAGCTAACCACGGCAACTTCTCTAAAGACACCAGACTGACTGCAACACTATAAACAATCCCACGCCTACAATTCACCATGAAATTCCTTCAGTCCTGGACAGATTTACTGTACAATGAGAGTTTCATCCACCAAGTCAACAAATATAATCACTGTTTGGCACAGTTGGCAGTCATGGACATTATGCTTTAAGCTAGAATCACCAGCTTTAAAGAAGCTAATTTGTAAAACATCTTGGCTTGTAAACATTTACAATTTTCTCCTGCACACCTTTCAATTTAATGCAATCTAATACAACAAAACCTCTTAAGTACAGCCTTAACATTACCATAGAGTTGACTCAACACCTCTCTTACACCATCAAAAAAAACAAAACTTTATGAACTTCACAACTCCAGGATTTATGGAAGGTCAGTTTTGAATTGCATTCGATTCAAGTTTTCACAATGATGAACAAATACACGAATGCAACATTTCACAACACTGGAAATGCCCCTCACATTTTTGGAAAAGCCGTTGACTAGTAAACATCAGTGTTATGAAATCAGTCACTTAAGAACTTGGCTCAAAACATATTTCAAACATCCCAACATCAGCTTGTTCATTCACAGCTGCAGCAAAGAGCAAGAGCAAAAACACCTTCAGAGCTTTCATGTACAAAATCAACTTTAATACCAAAAGTTTGCCAAAGAAATAATAAAGTTTGGATTACTTCTTGCCTCATTCTCCACTAGATCAGGCGAATGGGGATACACCCCACAATAAATACAGACATCACCCACACATACAACAATTAATCCCTGGAAGTCTACGCTAAAACCCTGCAAAAATGCCCAAATATTAATCCATGATATTAAAAAAGGTGTGGTTGTGGATAAAAGGTAGTTCTACTACACCCATCACAGTAATCTTTTAGAAATGAGCCCACAGAGACATGAAGATAAAGTGAAAGCAGTGGTATTTTGTGACACTCTCATCCTCAGATAAAGCAGCATGAGTGTGCTGCCATTTTTCCCTAAATCGTTAAGTCTTCTGTCAATTGGAAGTGCTAAAAATATTCTCGATTTAGACAAGCAGGAGAAGTTACACATGACACTTGGAAGCTCAGTTCTGCAAGGAGTGTCCGTCTTGGGGTTTTTCATCTCAAAAATGCTTTCTTATTTATTTATTTTAAATGCATCCATCTTCACTTTTGTTCTTTCTTTTTCTGCATCTTGTTGACTATTTTCACTAAATTTTAGTTTTTTTTAAGTGGGGTGCTCAATTTGAAAGAAAGAAAACATACAGACTGATTTCATTAATTAGGAAGCATTACTTGTTGTCTGCAGAGACATGGCATTTATTTTGCTGACATTTATTAAGGTCTGCAACTGTGGATGTACTTTGCGTTTGTGTTCATAGGGAGAGAGTGAAGAGGGAGTCAGAAAATGAAGGAAATCTCTCAATAACACATGAAAGAAAATTATGTTACATAAATTGTATTGAGACCAAAATCCCCCAATTGAGTTGACTCAGTACGGTTACTTTCATGTAAAAAAAACTTTTAACATCTGTTTCAACTTGTTTCATCTTAATACAAGTTAATTCATCAAAATACCTTGACGTGAATCCACAGCCTATTAGCTTTCTGAGAGGTTAAATAATTCACTATTCAGCATCAGCTTTTATTAAGTTATGTCACTGCTGTTTGGCAAATGTCCACAATATAAAGCTACAGCGTTTGTTGAAGATCGGTTAGATCGATTGATTTGACCAGTTAGCTAGCAACAGTTACACCGTTACTGGGTGTAAATATTAAGAAACAACTAGTTTGTGTGGAGTGTAAATGTCCAGTTTGTAAACATGTGTGTTGGAACTAGGCTAAGTTTGAACTTACAGAGATGCAGGTGCAGGGGGCAGGTTGCAGCAGCCTCTTGCTGATGCAACCTTTATAGAGAAAACAAGTAATTTTAGGAGGCCAAGATGATGATAATGACAGGAGGAGAAAGAATGTTAAAACTCTAGAGGGAATGTTGAATTTCAATTGAAAAATGCCATGGGAAAATAATATCTGTCACTTTTAGACTCACTAAAAAAAGCCAATTGACTAAAAGCAGAACAGAAAGAAAGAGAGGGCCTGGACTTTTCGGGACTGTACAGAGGGTTTTCAGCTGGTGGAGGACCTGCATCTGCATGCAGACTGACAAATTGTTGAACTCATGAAACTGACCTGAGTTTACTGAAATTGGAATCTTGTCAGGTTTATAAAACAGACACACAGCAACACAGTAATCTCAAGGGAAATGTGGAGGCTTTCCGCAACATAGAGCAAAAGCTTGGACCAGAGTCATGTTGTGTGTGTGTGTGTGTGTGTGTGTGTGTGTGTGTGTGTGTGTGTGTGTGTGTGTGTGTGTGTGTGTGTGTGTGTGTGTGTGTGTGTGTGTGTGTGTTTTACCTTGGCACTGCTGTCAGAGTGACGTCTGGCACACGCTTGGAGCTGATTGATCCAAAACTGCTGCATCTTGGCATCAGAGGCTAAAGACACACAGAACAAAAATACATTAATAAAATTACAAGTCTGAACTTCCTTTATACACACAAGACATTGAGAATCAGCAATAAACCCTTACATGAGTTCACTTTCCGGTCAACGTGCAGTTATAAGAAAGCCATCTGCTTTAAAGTGTCGCCACATCCATTCAATTATTATTATTGTACCATGACTTCCATTTCCACAGATGAACTTTTAAAGTATTGCCCTAGGTTCATGCAAAGCTCTTAACATCAGCTGAAAGAAGATGCCAGTAATCACAAGATAATAATAAAAAAAATGAATAAATTGAGTCTCTTTGTAAGAAGATTATTTAATAAACGGTCACTATTTTAGTTTCAAATTACTCTCTAAATGCCTTTTCAGGGCTTCCCCCACAATACAAGGAATAAAGTTAAAAGAGCAAATGCTGAATTACTGTAATATCTGAGGATGGATGCATATGATTTACACGATTTTGGGAGTTTTAGGAACCTGGGAGGAGTTATACAGGTAATTAATAAACAGTGAGTAATTTTAGTTTTGATTCATCAATTCATTTTTAAGGCTATAAATAACAAATGTCAGAAACTTGGTTAAAAAAAAAAAATGCTGTTTTTTAATTTCCCAGAGCTCAAGGTAATGTCTTCAAATGTCTAGTTTTTTACTTATCAACAGTCCAAAACCAAAAGATATTCAGTATCCTCAAATTTAACAAGCTTGTTGATTGACTAATTTTTTACTCCTGGTTAAGGATCTGGACAAATTATCAAGTACTGGCGATACAAACTTCATATAAGTTGCAGCCTCCTGTAAATCTTTTTAGCTCCAACATCATAAGATCAGGTTCAGATCAGGTTCACACAATCTGAACCGATACATCGAAAAGTGTTTGGACCCCAGATGTGGTTTACTGAGGAAACGTGGCATGATAGGAGGCGGAGAAACAAACCCACACGTACATAGGGCAGGTGGTGGGTTTATGAGGTTTCAAGTGTGGTTTCATTTCTTTTTTTCTTTCTTCTTTTTTTTTTTTTTTTTTTTAAAATGGGGCAGCAGCATCTCTAGCCAACAGCACTTGCAGGCACTAAAGTTGTTTTCGTGCAAGCTTAACCCAAGCTCAAGGCATCATTTGTCCCAAAAAGTTGACATGGGTCTATAGGGCACAAAAACAAACTGAAAACAACAGATCGATGCACATTAAAGGAATAGATCGACCTTTTGGAAAACACGCTTATTTGGTTTGGATTGACACCACTCTCCTGTCGGTTCAGTATGAAGCTACAGCCAGCAGCTTAGCATAAGCTTTCCTCTTGCCTCCAGTCTTTGTGCTAAGCTAAGCTAACCGGCCGCTAGATATACTAGGTATACAGTAGTGGTAATAGTAGCAGCAGCTGTGTAGCTATGTTCACTATACAGACTGAGACTGGTATCAATCTTCTCATCCAACTTCCGACCACTCCTTTAAATGCATTTAAATTGCATAAAATGATCAGGGAACATGCATAACCATTACAGGTTTTAAGGTTTTATTAGTGTTTTTAAATGTAGTGACTGCCTTAAGCTGCATCTGTGAAAAAATCAGTGAGGACGACCTGCTGGTAGTCAGTGATCTCATTTGTAGCCAAATGATTATATAACTTGCCGACTGTCTACAGGGCGATATGACCCTGTTACCTCCTGAATGATGTCCTAAGGGCTGTGTATCACATCTGAACCTTTTCATTTTCTCATCTATGCTAAATTGAACATTCGGTATTCAAGAGACAGCAGCGACTCATTTGGCCGAAATGCGAGCCGCACAGGAAGCAGCTTGATACTCTATGCATGCTTGTGGATTTTTCCCCTTGGCATAGAGACAATACACCCTGTAATCTAAACACAAATAGCCAATTGAAGCCCAGATTTGCTGACTAACACAGCGAGCTGCAGCCCTTCCAGTTGAAGGAGACGCTGACTGTCTACTTGTCTTGACCTGCTTCAGGTCAGACTGGAAAATAATATCCTTCTGATCCCATTTCACTGACTAATTATAAGAGAACAAGGTCTTAGATGGGTCTGATAACATTGAGTTCAGACTGTAGGTCAATCCCAGCTGGAGAACCAACAGAAGAAAAGCTGGGGCAGCTAGGCAGTTTTCTTTTGTTGGCATCATTGGGCAAACATTATATAATAACCTTTCAGCATATTGCAATTCAAGTCTGAGAGAAAAACTAGACTTCTGCACCTCCTCTTGGCGTTGTTTTCAGGCTTTAGAAAATCCAGCCTGACGGGGGACTTTGGCCAATCACAGGCCATTTCAGATAGAGGCCACGCCAATTCCACATTTTTGGGTGTTTAGTCACAGATAATTCCCCCTAAAAACACACTTCAACAAGCAATCAAAACTAATGTAGTAAAGGGCAAAGCTCTAGAAAAACTAAGAAGGGAAATGTATATGCATTGTGTTTTAAGTTTAAAGGTTCTTTGTTGACATAGTTTAAATTTTTTGTCAAACATTTATCCAACTAACAATTTAAACAACATTATTTATCACGTGAAACTATACTGTAGGTGATATAGGGTTAAAGCATTAATACAGCAATTTGTGTTGCCTTTTTTCCTGTATACAACCATTATTATAAAAAGTATGATAACCAATTTCTCATTATTTGTTATTTGTGAGATGATATAAATGTACATAAATGCAGGAAATTCAGCATTTACCAAAATTGCTGGTCACTTGTTACACGTACAACTGAGTGCAACACCATTAATGCTTTTGAGAAGAGAATGTGTTTGACATTTTGGGTAGAATTTTGTATCATGTGTCGTACGACATGGTTCATTTGTAGCATACTGAATTCTTTAATCCACTCTTATTTAAACTCTGGCTGTCTGAGATTTATTGAAGTATTTTTTGTATTTTCTCTTGAATTTCATCCAAATAAAAGCTTTAAACGTGGAAATGAATGCAGCTCTCGCTCTTTTAGTGATTGGATAACGAGGATGGATAGTGTCATTAGATTTATCGTACCCCATATGAAACTTTAAACTCTTCTGTTCAGTGTGGAGTGTTTTTTTGACATGCTGATGGAAAGTATTTCAATGTATGGACAATTCAATTTGCACTTGTCAATCACTCGCACCTCAGACATCTGCCGCAGTCATGAGAACACCTATGAAAGGCTTCTTTAAGTGAAGAGACAGCGTTCGCGCCGTTCTCTCCCACTGGTTAGTAGCTGCTCGCCTCTCCAGGGGAGAACAGAGTATTCACACAGAAACACCTGTGCCAAGATGTCTTTCTGCAAAAATACCATGTAACAACCTTCCCCACTTATTCCTTGTTGTCATCATCATCCACAGAAATCACTCACTCTAAAGAGGCCACTTACCCGGAGAGTGAGCAAGCGTCTAAATCAGATATTTTCCTCTGTGATGTGCACAAGCCTAGCTGTGATTAAAGATAATTAGTTGTCTGTATTGAGCAGAGCAGTGTGGCATATGCTAATATGCACCTGTCCGCATGGTGACGCAACAGATATAGCTGAGCAGGACCTGCTGTTCTCATTCAGGGAGAAAACTATGATATTGATGAAAATTTCAAAGCTGGTTTTGTGTCACAAGAGGTGCAGACTTCAAGGAGACATGCTGACAGCTCTATTCATGTGATAAATGAATGCATGAGGTTTGAGCTGAAAACCGAGGGGACTAACAACGAAATGAGAAGCTGGTCCGTCTGCCCGTTTAAAATGAGCAACAGTAGACACTCGTACTGTCTGTGGGTCGTATTTAAATGTCAATATCCGTTAGCATTAGCATCATCGTCTAATTACACCCATTTTAATTACAGCATTGCGAAAGATGTTATTGGTTATGATAATGGTAAGTCTGAGGATTAATGCTCGGAACAGCAGTTAGATCTAATGAAAGTGTTGGGAGATTATATAAGTGAGGAACTTTAAAAGTACATTTCAAGAAAATGGACAAGCTGACAAGGACTAGAGAGGTAAGTAGAGTGGCCCAGCAATTACAGCAACCAGCCTTTCCTCATCAAAATGGCATCCCGGTTAAATCAGTATCACTATATTATATGCTAAGAGAAAATGTGTTGTAATTTCAGTTGTAACTTCAGGTTTAATTGGCTTTTAATAGCTTTTATTCACTTGTGATTCAGACTGCTGCACCTCACAATTATTAGTGTACTTGATTATCATATTTAAGCAGAATAAGTGTACTTATACTTTATTTTGATATTTGACCCATTAGTAAGTAAAAGTACACAAACACTATGGAGGAGAGCGGAGCCTGAAACATCCATGTGTATAAATGAATTGCTGCTACTGATGATAAAAATATAAGAATGATTTGTGAATTTGTTGGATTTTTGTTCCCTTCACCCTAACATACTACAGTAAATGTAATGTAAAAGCAATGGGTAGAGTCCGTTTCTCCCGTTATTTTGCCTTAAAAATCGACTCAGGTAAACGTATTAAGTAGATCATCAGAGAAAGAGTCACTTTTTGGGGAACACTGTTGTATTGGGATTGTTTTATCTGGAAAAAATGTTTTAAATAGTTTCTGATGTCTGGAGATGAGAGACAATTTGTTCTATGTTGATAATGCCGTCTAAATGTAGTAAAGCACATGTCTAAAGTAAAAACATACTTAGGTACAAATAAAAATACTGACATAAAAAACAATCAAAAAGTATGCTCATAAATGACTTTAGGAAAAGAGGGTTAGATGAGAAGATTGATGCCACTCTTATGTCAGCAGCCGATTAGCTTAGCTTAGCATTAAGACTGGAGTACCCCCGTAAAATCTAAACTTTACATTTCTGGTTTTATACAAATTAAACAAACAAGATACACAATGCTATTCTAACTATTCTCGACAAGAAAGCCACAAAGTAAAACCACATAAAACAGATGCAAATATTATACATATTTTGGCAGATGTATAGTGAGGAATGCTCTTAGCAGGTGTATAATATTGAACCATAACAACGGGTTTCTGCATCAAAATACGCCAATGTTTTAATTATGAAGATGCACAATGAAGATTGTGTCAGGCATCTAATCAGCCAGTTTGAAAGCTGAACACAACTTGACCCTCTCATTGGCCCACTGTTTCATTGAGACATGTATGATAAATAGTTTAATTTGCCATCTGTGCATTCAGACATGATTAAATTCCCACTGCTCTTCACCTTTGCTCAGCAGCAAAACACAAGGCACAGTCTCCCTACATCCAATAATGAAATACTCCCTTTATATTACTCTGCTTCAACTAATTACACTTTGGTATGGAGCCAGAAAACCTCTCAGGCTACTTTCCAGCTGAGTTAGATATCACATGATCCATGGATCAAAATAGACATTCTTGCATTCATAAAAAAAAAAAAACATTACGTTCGGATCAATATTTACACAGAAAGAGAAGTCCTTCAACAACAACAAAAAAACAAGTATATACAAGTAATATATCAATGTTATTTCCTTCATTTATATACATTTATATCATCTAGCAAATAATCATAATTAAATTGGTTATCATGCTTTCCCTAATAATGTTAGTATAAAAAGCTGCATAAGCTACATTGTAATGCTCCAACACAATAATTACCTATAAATTCATTGAGAGACCAGATACTTTTTGATTAATATTGTGATTGTTATGTAAAAATGCTTGACAAAAAATCCAAACTTCCACTTACAACATCAATGATGAACCTTTAAACTCAATAAATAATGTTTTATTTCGATCTTTACTACTTTTGAGTTAATGAATCACTGAAACACTCTCGCCTCCAGGTAGCTGCAGGTTCTGTGTGTCCAGTATCTTCTTACGCCAGTTAGTGACAAGGACATTTTTTTCAAAACCCTCTAGAGAAAAAAGGTATCAACATGAGAATAAAGGTGGCATTTGAAGCTTTAGATACAGACCATTAGTGAGATGATACGCAGCTTACAAGCCAAGTTACTCAAAGCCCAAGGTGGTCTTTCAGGGATTCCCATGGTAACACATACCAGATCTGAAGCATACCGGCTAAGCTTAATCTCCAACTGTTGAGGACGTACATGTGAGCATATTTGTACCCTGCTGTTTGAACAATGTGAGGTCTTTGAGTACAAGTACTGGTATTAAACTGTAATTATTTTCAGAGAAAGAATATTTTAAAAGTTGTTTTTTGTTGTTGGGGGTCTTGACACCCATCACACCTCTAAACTGGCTTGTGTTTGTTTAGCTAAACTGTATCAAAAGATTGCTTTTCTCGCTCAATGACTTTTTTTGATGATTCTTGAACCTCACTGAGGCGTTGGGAATGGAAATACCTCTGCCTCTGAGCTACTCAGCTCAACTACTTCTTCTGTGTTGGATCATTGTTTCCTCATAGTTCAATACACATGGATTACTGAGTTATTCAGGGAATATAGGCCAAGTTATTCTGATATCCTTCCCATCAAGAGCGTAAGGGGACATTCCACCGGCTCAAGTGGGGCAACAGTAAAAAGGAGTTTCTCTCGCTTCAGTGGATACAGGTCACTGAAAGCAAAGGCCTTCAACACTGCGACCAGCTTTGTCTGGCACTGGGTCTTAAAGCGATATTTCACTTTGGTGTAGATTTAATGCCTTGGCTAAACATGTCTCCTTTTTACTCAATATACAATTTTTATCACAAAACTGTACTTGGATGTTGGAGGTTGTTTTGGCATAAATTGAAGCAAAAAAAGTGAAGTCAAATTACTCAATGCAGAAAAAAAGGAAGAGTTTGATTTTGAAGGCCATATCAGAACATAGTAGATTGTATCTAGTGCAGTTATATGTAAACTCCAATTCACCATATAAAACATCCCTACAGCTTTAAACCTGGATTCATTGATTTTTTTGGCCACTTAAGGGCAGCGAAACAAGCTGTGAACACAACATTGACATATTATCACCTTATAAAGTTGATACAGCAAACTTTTTGTTGCATTTTTCTACATCCAGCAGTCACGGAGCGACATAATCATTTATTTGGAGTCACGTTTCTGTCCACCTGATGAATCTAAGTCCAATATTCACATTACTTTTTTCTCCGATTTTGGTCTCTATTAACTCCTGAGGGGAAATATGTCTCTTTAGCTGTTAAATGAGCCACTATCTTCACCAACCTAGTCACTATCTTTGTCTGTAAGCTGTTTGGTGCTGGGCAGGTAGTGTGCAGTAGATTTATCAGAGCTTTTTCACGTGAAACAGCTGCCTGCTGCGACTGGAAACAAGGCTATTAGAGTGGTGAGAGTGAATGAAAACAGTACGTTTTAATAAAACGCTGTGCTTTCCATAACAAGCTGTCCAGTGCATTCACAAATACTGGTTGGAAAAAAATCATTCATAACACCCCAGTGTGTACACACTGCACTCCAAGTGACTCCAACATAAAACACACTCCACTCAGTGTTTGTACTTTGCCATATATGGTCAACCTGAGGCCGGCATGAGGTCATACCTTTGAGTTTGTACAGCTCTCCATTGACAGAGTTTACAATGAACATGTGCGGAGCCTCGTCACTCGGGGTTACTGAGGCACCAATCAAAGGCAGGGACCCACGGGGCTTCTGGCTCTTCCCCTGCTCGTTGACGAAGTACTGCAGCTGTCCCAACTCTGGATCCAACACAAAGTACCTGCATGGAAAACAAAGACAGAGAGTTAATAAAGTAATGGGCCAGAGAGAAAGAAAGGGGAGAGGGAAATAGAGAAAGCACCGTTAACATTATCATGATTTTGTTTTATGCCTTCATTATCGCAGCTTGTTTACTAGTAAAACTTTTTTTATATCCGTGTTGCGCAAACTTTTCAGGATGTGTGAGAAGGAGGAGGGCAATGAATGGAATGAGGATGAGATGAGGCAAAAGAGAGCTGCCGTAAAAACACACAACACCCAAATATCTCACCTCCCATGCAACAACGCCTGCAGAATATTATTTACCACAGCTATGTTCACGCAAGATTCGTTAAAATAGCCCTCCTTGCACATTAAGGCCTGTTATTTTACCAACATTAAGCCGCCGGCTCAATTCCAAATTACTCCAGGTAGCAATTAGTGCGGTCATCTTGAGCAGAAGTCACAGCTCGAGGCGCGGAAATTAAATCCCCCATTTCCCCCTTTGTGATTAATGAATCACATTCAATTAGTGCGTAATTGAATCTTTGACTCGCTCAGTGCAGGCTGGAAGATTCAAAACCAGACAGACACAATAAGAGAAGCAGACACATTTCATTTCCTGTAGCCAGAAAGGATTGTGTATGACATTCAAGAAACTGACCTGTCTACTCCGCTTAATGCGGTATTTCTCGTTCTGCAGTTCAACACGGGCCAGGGTGGCACTGAGTGGCTTTGGCTGACCTTTCCGTGTTTGTGTGCAGTGGCCTGAGGTAACAGCAGTTGTCTTTACTTTGCTATCTTTTGTCCCATCTTCTGCTCCATATATCGCCCTCTTTTCCCTGAGATTCCCCGTGTTCACAATCAATGTTCCCTTTCCATCCGTGTTTACAGAAGCTGCAGTATTGATCTGGCCTTTACCAAGAAGCATCACTCTCAGCATGGACACAGTTCCTTTCTATTGCCAAATCAGGGTTGTATGTGATGACTGAAGATATCACCTGTCAACTCCAGTATCCCACATGTGATACGGCTCTGTCTGAAATTTGATTTCTCCCCTCCCCGCCCACCCCAATCCATTGGGCCAGAGTGCTGTCATTCTGACAATTGTGATTCCCATTGGATAAGAGTACCGTCACTTGGCTGCCTGTTCTGGCAATTTTACCAGCCCTTGTCACATGACCAAATAATGTTTCCATGGTGACTATCCAAAATTCTTAAATACTATGGAACTAGCACTGGCAAACTGAGCCTATACAAAATGGGTATTGAATTTGGATTTTCAATTGGTTTAAAATTAAAACAAGTGAAACTAATAATGAATGTGATTGTGCAGAATTATATTATGTTCTATCCAATCCAATATTTCCTATATTTCTAAGCAGATTTTCAATGCTGTAATCTGATAAAATAGAGCCACCAGCATCAACGTTATTTTTGTTTTCGATTAATCATTTAGTCCATAAAATGTCAGGGAACTGAAAAGTGCAATTCCCAAGTTACCAGAGCCCATGGGGACATTTTGAAATTCATTGTTTTGTCCAACCAACATAGCAAAACAAAAATATATTACATTTTCAATTATATCAGCAAACCTGGCTGGAACAAGCATTAGCATTTTTGCTTGATAAAAGACCAGATTATTTATTATTTAATTGTTTCAGCACTAGTAATATTTAACAGTTGCTATTTATGATTGAAAATCACATCATGAATGGGCTCAGTCTTCAAATACGCAAACAATAAAAGGACAAAAGAACTCTATTACTGCATCCTTCACATTAGGCATTTTCCCATGAACCCTCTAGAGTTCCCCAGAGAGGATGCAGTGAATACTGTTCTCTGAAAATTGATCCCCACTCGCAGTCTTGCCCCCTTCCATCAGGAGAGCTGGTGATTTATGTTGACCCCAGCCAACTAGGGAACAATCTGCATGCGTCAGTTTTTACCCAGTAGTCTCTTTACACACACACACACACACACACACACACACACACACACACACACACACACACACACACACACACACACACACACACACACACACACACAGTTACTGTATATAAAGTCTTATCCCCTGTTCAGTCAGCAGAGCGGAGGCTTTTACCGTTGACCCCTCCAGGCAGTCCTTCCTTTGCAGCTAAACCACAATGCAGACCTTTAACATGATGGATGGTGCTGGATAACAAACCCTGGGCTTTGCACTCAGCCTCTCATGTCATAGCAGTGCTGATAACGTCCGACCTGCAGTGAGCATGACTAGCAAACTGGACCAAATGAAAGATAATGTTAAGACAACAGTAATGGGTGGCCGGGTTGGCTCAGCTGGTAGAGCAGGCGCACATGTATAGAGGTTTGCTCCTCGACGCAGCAGCCACGGGTTCGACTCCAACCTGCGGCCCTTTGCTGCATGTCATTCCCCTCTCTCTCTCTCTCTCTCTCTCTCCCCTTTCATGTCTTCAGCTGTCCTGTGAAAATAAAGGCCTAAAAATGCCCCCCCAAAAAAATAAAAATAAGACATCATAACAGTAATGGAAGAAGTTTAGCAGCACCACATATAATGATTTTAGCCTCTTAAGGGGTTTAATCAGGATTAAAATAGCTTTACGCATTAATTCGTGGCCAGGTAATTTCATATTCTTCAAAAGTAAGGAAAGCCAAAAATCTTAGACTAGCCACATTAGCTGACGAACTGTCTAAGTTAGATGCTTCTTATGCCACCTCTCCTTCACCTGTCCTCTATGCTAAAAGAGTTCAATTACATTCAGAATTCAACCTTCAGTTTACCGATCTAATAGAGAGACAGCTCAGGCAATGTAGACAGCATTTTTTTGAGCATGGAGATAAGGCTGGTAAGCTCTTGGCCTACCAGGCTCGATCGGCTAGCACTTCAAAATGGATTTCTGGTATCAGATCCCCAACAGGTGATTTAGTTACGGAACCAGCTGAAATTAACCTGGTTTTCTCAGACTATTATACTAGACTGTACACTTCAGAAAGCCCTCCCAATAATACTACACATTTAGATCTTCTCAACTCTCTTGAATATCCCACAATAGATGAAAACACCGCTAAAACTCTAGGCGACCCAATTACAGAATCTGAGATACAGGTAGCAATTAATTCTATGAAACCGGGAAAATCTCCTGGCCCTGACGGCTTTACTGTTGAGTTTTTTAAAGCTTTTGCTCCCCTTTTAATTCCTACTTTAACACAGCTTTTCAATGACTCTTTTAAGGTGGGCTCCCTTCCTCCCACTTTATCCGAGGCCTCTATCTCTTTGCTCCTTAAAAAGGATAAAGACCCTATTTCTTGCGGTAGTTATAGACCAATATCACTTTTAAAGGTTGATTTTAAAATTCTGGCTAAAGTTTTATGTTTTCGCCTTGAACGTGTATTACCATGTTTAATTTCTCATGACCAGACAGGGTTCACCC